>NW_026895802.1:0-189273 GCF_033153095.1 Gastrolobium bilobum | reverse complement strand
TGTTCTTTTTCTTGAATTATGGCAGGTGCAGGTGGTGAAGGTAGCCCTCCTCGTGAGAGAGAAAACAGGTTGCTAATCGATGCCATTATGGATCGAATGCAAACGATGATGAGGGAGCAAACAGAGGACTTATATGAGAGAATTGAGCACTTAGAAAATCAAGGGACTCATGATGATGATGGAGGTAGAAGAAGGGTTGATAGAAGGAGAAGAGATAATGAGGATGTTGCTAGAGAGGATATAATTAAGGGGGTGAAGCTTAATATACCATCTTTTAAAGGAAAAAGTGATCCGGAGGCCTATTTGGAGTGGGAAATGAAGATTGAGCATTTATTTTCATGTCACAACTATACTGAAGAAAAGAAAATGAAGGTGGCAGCCATGGAGTTTAGTGATTATGCTCTTATTTGGTGGGACCAATTGCAAAAGGAGAGGGTAAGATATGAAGAACCATTGGTGGATAGTTGGATGGAGATGAAAAGGCTAATGAGAAGAAGATTTGTTCCTTCCCATTATCATAGAGACCTTCACAATAAACTTCAACGGCTTACACAAGGTAACAAGAGTGTAGATGAGTATTATAAAGAGATGGAGGTTTCCTTGATTAGAGCAAATGTTAGTGAAGAACGGGAGGCTACTATGGCACGTTTCTTGCATGGACTGAATAGTGACGTAAGGGATGTTGTGGAGTTGCAAAATTATGTGGAGTTGGAGGATTTAGTGCATCAAGCTTGTAAGGTAGAACAACAACTCAAGAGAAAGGGTGTCATGAGGAAAAACTCTTCTAATTTTAATTCTTCAAGTTGGAAGGACAGAAATAAGAAGGAGGGAGGTACTTCATCAAGCAACCCCACTGCTGCACCTCAAAGGACTCAAATTAAGTCCAATGAGACCCCTAAGAAGATAAGGAATAGTGAAATAAAATGTTTCAAGTGTTTGGGAAGAGGTCACATAGCTTCAGAATGTCCAACTAAGAAGACTATGTTACTTAAAGAGGATGGAGAGATTACTAGTGAGTCTTCTTCAGATTCTGCCTCACATGATGATGAAGATGAGTATGACGAGGAAATTATATCGGAAGGAGATTTGTTTATGGTAAGAAGGATGTTGGGTAGCCAAGTAAAAGACATGGATGATAGTCAAAGAGAGAACATTTTTCATACTAGATGCCTTATCCAAGGAAAGGTATGTTCTTTAATTATTGATGGAGGGAGTTGTACCAATGTTGCAAGTGCTAGAATGGTGTCTAAATTGGGCATGGAAACCAAACCTCACCCGCTGTCATATAAGCTTCAATGGCTTAGTGAGGATGGTGAAGTGACCGTAAGCAAACAAGTGGAGGTGAACTTCTCCATAGGAAAGTATGATGATACAGTTTTATGTGATGTGGTACCAATGGAGGCTTGTCATTTGCTTCTTGGGAGACCTTGGCAATATGATAAGAAAGTTTATGCATGATGGTTACACCAACAAATTCTCTTTTGTGCATGAAGAACGCAAGACTATTCTTGCACCTTTGACTCCAAGAGAAGTTAGTGAGGATCATTTGAAAATGAGAGATAAAAGAAAGCAAGAGAGAAAAGAAAGTGGAGAGAAAAAGGGGAAAGAGAGTGGAAGAGAGCAAGAAAAAGAGAGAAAAAAAGAGAGAAAAACACAAAATTTGTTTATAAAAGAAAAAGAGGTGAAAAAGGATATACAATTGAAAAAGCCAATGCTCTTACTTTTGAGTAAAGAGTGTAATAATATCAAAGATGCCAGTCCTACTAACTCTCTTCCAAATGAGGTTTCTTCTTTGTTGCAGGAATTTGAAGATGTCTTTCCCAAAGAGGTGCCTCATGGACTGCCTCCTCTAAGAGGCATTGAACATCAAATTGATCTCGTGCCGGGAGCTGCATTGCCTAATAGGCCAGCCTATAGGAGTAACCCCCAAGAGACCAAGGAGATTCAGAGACAAGTTGAAGACTTGATGAAAAGAGGATGGGTGCAAGAAAGCTTAAGTCCATGTGCAGTCCCAGTCCTTTTAGTGCCTAAGAAAGATGGAACCTGGAGAATGTGCACTGACTGTAGAGCCATCAATAACATCACGGTAAAGTATAGACATCCTATTCCTAGATTGGATGATTTATTGGATGAATTGCATGGTGCTTGTTTCTTCTCTAAAATTGATTTAAAAAGTGGATACCATCAAATTAGGATTAGAGAAGGGGATGAATGGAAAACAACTTTTTAAACTAAATATGGGTTGTATGAATGGTTGGTTATGCCCTTTGGTTTAACCAATGCTCCTAGTACCTTCATGAGACTAAAGAATCATGTGTTAAGGGAGTTTCTAGGAAAGTTTGTTGTGGTTTATTTTGATGATATTCTGATTTATAGCAAATCCTATGATGATCATCTTGTTCACTTGAGGTATGTTGTGGAAGCACTAAGGCATGAGAAATTGTATGCTAACATGGAAAAATGTGTGTTTTGTATAGACCATGTTGTTTTTCTTGGTTTTGTTGTTAGCTCACAAGGAGTGCAAGTTGATCAAGAGAAGGTGAAATCTATTCAAGAGTGGCCAACTCTTAAGAATGTAAGTGAGGTGAGAAGCTTTCATGGCTTAGCTAGTTTCTATAGGAGATTTGTTAAAGATTTCAGTACCATAGCTGCACCCTTGAATGATGTGATTAAAAGGCATGTTGGTTTTAAATAGGGTGAAAAACAAGAGAAAGCCTTCGCTACCCTCAAAGATAAATTAACTCATGCACCTATTCTTGTATTGCCTAATTTTTCTAAATCTTTTGAGATTGAATGTAATGCATCTAATGTGGGGATAGGGGCTGTTTTGATGCAAGAGGGGCATCCCATTGCCTATTTTAGTGAAAAACTGAATGGGGCTGCTCTTAATTATTCCACATATGATAAGGAATTGTATGCATTGGTAAGGGCTTTGCAAACATGGCAACACTATCTCTTGCCCAAAGAGTTTGTCATCAACAGTGACCATGAGTCCTTAAAGTACTTAAAAGGACAAGGCAAGCTTAACAAAAGGCATGCCAAATGGGTAGAGTTCTTGGAGCAGTTTCCCTATGTGATCAAGCACAAGAAAGGTAAGTCTAATGTAGTTGCAGATGCACTTTCAAGAAGGTATGCTTTGTTCTCTACTCTTGAAACTAAGTTTATTGGTTTTGATCATATTAAGGCATTGTATGAGCATGATCCAGACTTTGCACAAATCTATGAAACTTGTGTGGATGCTGCTCAAAATGGATTCTTTAGGCATAATGATTACTTATTTAAAGAAAAGAGATTGTGTGTTCCTAAAGGTTCTATTAGGGAATTACTTGTGAAAGAGGCACATGTGGGGGGATTAATGGGACATTTTGGAATCCAAAAGACTCTAGACATGCTGCATGAACATTTTTATTGGCCACACATGAAGCGTGATGTACATAAATTGTGTGAAAGATGCATTGTATGTAAGCAATCTAAGTCTAAATTATTGCCTCATGGGTTGTATACTCCTTTACCTATTCCAGATTGCCCTTGGATTGATATTTCTATGGATTTTGTGTTAGGACTACCTCGGTCTAAAAATGGTAAAGATTCTATTTTTGTTGTGGTGGACAGGTTTTCTAAGATGGCACATTTTATTCCGTGCAAAAAAGTTGATGATGCAATCCATATTGCTGATTTGTTCTTCAAGGAAGTGGTAAGACTCCATGGACTTCCAAGAAGCATTGTCTCTGATCGTGATACTAAATTCTTAAGCCATTTTTGGAGGACATTATGGAGTAAGTTGGGGACTAAACTTCTCATTTCTACTACTTGTCATCCACAAACTGATGGCCAAACTGAGGTAGTGAATAGAACTCTTTCTTCTCTTTTGAGGGCTGTAATTAAAAAGAACATCAAGTCATGGGAACAATGTTTGCCCCATGTTGAGTTTGCATATAACCGGGCAGTTCATAGTGCTACTCATTATTCTCCTTTTGAAATTGTTTATGGCTTTAACCCTCTCACTCCTCTTGATTTGCTACCTTTGCCTAACAACTCTATTTTTCAACATAAAGATGGTAAGAGTAAGGCTGAATATGTGCGAAAACTACATGAAAGGGTAAAAGCAAACATTGAGAAAAAGGTAGAGAGCTATGCTAAGGAGGCAAATAAAGGAAGGAAGAAGGTAATTTTTGAACTAGGTGATTGGGTTTGGGTTCATTTGCGAAAAGAGAGGTTCCCTTCCCAAAGGAAATCTAAGCTTCAACCAAGAGGAGATGGCCCTTTCCAAGTGCTGTCCAAAATTAATGATAATGCCTACAAAATAGACCTTCCTGGTGAGTATGGTGTAAGTGCTACTTTTAATGTGGCTGATTTGTCCCTTTTTGATGCAGGAGACGAGGATTACAATTTGAGGACAAATTCTTCTAAAGAAGGAGGGAATGATGAGGAAATAGGAGGTGGCATGACCAAGACAACAAACTTGGAGGACATACAAGGTCTTGGAGGCCCAATGACAAGAGCAAAAGCTAAAAAGGCTAAAGAGGCTCTAAATCTCTTGGTGACCACTTTACTTGAGACAAGCCCAAGTCTAAAGAAAGAAGAGCCCAAAATGATACACTTAATTAAAATTGAAGACTTTGAAGAATAAGCCTCAATGGATATGCATGAAGGCTTTATTTTACTTGGCCCAAATTCTGCACTTAATTTTTTATTTTCTTATATTTAGTTAAACTTTTTGTAATAAGGCTTATTGGGCTGGATTATTGGGTTGTCTATCTTCTTTTATGTGTAAGTACTTTTAGGTTAAACTCAATATGGTTGTTGCCCACTATATAAGGGAACACCATGGCTTTTGAAGACAGATTTGGAATATCAAGTTAACCTATTTTGGTGAGACTAGTTCTCTTGGGTTCTTTTGAGAATCTCTGAACTTATCAAGGGCATCAATCCTTGTGGCGTTCTTGGGCTTATCAATTCTTTCGAATTGTGGCGCCTACCTATAATCCTTAAACTCCAATTTCGTTCTATATTATCTTGGATTCATATCTCTCGAATTCCTTATCCTTTTCCGGTGATTCTTGTGCCAAAATCGTGATTCAGGAAGCCATCTTTCACGTAGTTTTGGAATCACCCAAATCCGAGGTCTGTAGCGTGAGATACGCTCTGTTCTTAACAGGTCGTGTTGGTTGATGAATTTGGGGTTAGAATTTCCATTCCTAGTAGATCCATTCCTCCATTCCTATTGGGGATCATATCACAACTCGAAGAAACTCTCCAGAGGTATCTTAACCGGTCTAAAGATGCTGCCTTGCAGGTGCAAGGTTTGCAAGAAAACATCCATGTTCACCTAATTGTGGCGGGTCTGGATGGATCATCTAGACTAGCCAATTCAATTTACAAAGACCCTGTGAGAACGTTGGAGGAGTTAAGAACTCGTTCCAAGAAATACTTGGAGCTCGAGAAAATGGAGATAGCAAATGCGCTATCGGAGAAAGGTAAAAGAACAAGTCCAAAAAGGAGGAGCCCGGCCCCAAGAGAGAAGGAACGACCCGGCAATAAAAAGAAAGACTCCAGAAATAAGATCCTGGATGATAGAGATCGGGTTGAAGGTATGAGAAGTACACACCGTTAAATGCTTCGCGCTCTCAAATTTGGAGGGAAGTTGTAACACACTATTGTGTATTTAGCAAGTGTACTAGTCACACAAGTAATAAAATGATGAGTAAAGATCGTTCCCACGAGGATTTGTGTTCAAACACTGATTAACCATATATACTTAAGTTGAATCATACAAAAAGTTATTGGTTGCATTGATTTCTTATCACCAGAAATTGAATTGAATTAAATTAAGATTTGATAAAACAAATGAAATGTGAATTATAATTTAAACAAGTAGTCAGACATCAATATCCCTTAAGCATAAACTTATGAAAGAATCAATCCTACTATGAATTATCTCCCATATGATGTTAATCAACCTTTTTCTTATCATCAAGATGTAATCCCTTACTATCCTGATTGATACATTAATCAGAAACCCCAATCCCTTGGTGATTCCCTTCTTAATACATGCATTAAATACTAAGATCTTTGAGATTACATCAGAATCCTAGCATCAATCCCTTGAGTACTAGAACAATGATGATGAAATTGTCAGTTATAGGAATAATGTAAACATCTCTGTTCTACACTACTCCCTTGAAGGAAAGCATTAATAAAGACAACTTCATATCATCACATAAGAGATAAACAAAGTATTCAATTAACCATTCATAAATTCACACTTGAGTTCCATTGAATCAGACTACAAAGGACTCTACTCAGACATAATGAAAGAATAAACAAGAGAAGAAGAAAGATCAATCTTCATTGTCATGATGGTTGAGTCTTCAATCTTCAATTACAATTACATAAAAATGTACTAATTATTACAAGAACCAATCCTAAAGAATTTGGAAAGTCAGAGAAAGTGAAGAGTCAGATCAGAGGATCTGAGATAGGATGTAAGAGAATGTGAAGGCACTTGCCCTTTTATAGAGTCACAAAATACAACTGAATAACAACCAGAAACTGACATGGGCGCTAAAACGTTCACCGTTGGACGTTTTAGCGTCCATGTTTGACGGATGCCCAACTGCTTTTAACTGTCTTCAACGCTAAAACGTTTGACTTGGACGTTTTAGCGTTCAAGACTAGAACTTTTCCAACAGAAGAATGCTAAAACATTTGATCAAGAAGTTTTAGCGTTCATGACCAGATACTTTTTGTCTTCAGTTTGCAGCAGCGCGGTAAAACGTTCTGTTTGGACGTTTTAGCGCTCAACACTTAGCATTCTCCCTTTTCTTCAGAATCTTCTTCTTTCTCTCTGTTGCTCCTTGAGCTTCATTTCCCTACAAGATAATGTAAATTTTCAACAAAGCTTTCAGAACTTGTACTTAAGGGCTTTCCAGGACATTAACCTCTTTTCCATCCATTTAATCACACAAATTGATACTAATTCATGCTTAAAAACCTGATGAACTAGGGGTTTATCACAATTCCCAGATTTGGACATTGCTGTCCTCAGTAATGAATTTAAAACAGAGAAGAACTTAAGATTCTTTACAGATGAAACTCATGAGGATGGACTTCAATTAACAAAAGATCACATTTCATGATACAAGCTTATAACATGCAATCTCTTATCTCCTATGATTTGCCCAACATCATATGTGACTTTTCAACAGATCAGTAAAGATGATATACAGAGACTTCTCAAAAAGGTCTCTGTCAAAAATTATGAGAATTTAACTCTCTTGCACTCTATCATTCAGTCTCCACTGCACTCAAACTACCATAGGCTTGTCCATCTTCTCACTTTCCACAGTAACAATGATCTATAAGGTAGATCAAAAAGGTCTTGGTGTGATTAGCAATGAGGCATGGTATGTGGCTTGACTAGAGGTAAGGATTTATGTTAAAGGAGAGGTTCAGATTAAATGAATCAGATTCAGATAAGAGGGAGATCACAGTATTTATCAATTTCTTCCTAATTCCCCCAACTTTCTTCCTTTTCATTCCTTGTGCTTTTCTTTGAACCTTTCTTCCTCCTTTTCTTCCTGACACTCTGTGTCTTTAACATTTTTTTTTCTTTTTCTTCCTTCTTTCCCTTTCAGACACTTTGTGTCTTTAATACCCCTTTCTTTCTTTTCCTTCTTTCTTTCCTATATTTCTAACACCTTGTGCATTCATTTATTGCAAGAACACTTTCCTCCCCACAAAACACTTCATCCATTATCACTTATCTGAAACTTTCTAATCTGAAGGATTGGAATGAATGTAGGTTCTTGGTTTATAGATAGATAAAACAGGCTTAGGCTCAAGGGTTTCATGCAATGGAACATTAAGGGTTGGCCATTTGACGTTCTGGTTCAAGAAGGAAATGCCTCAATCATTTCTACCCTACACATTATCAACCATTTCAAGCAAGAAACAAGGCAAGTTCTAGAGTTACGCATGCAGTGAAGTGCTCTCTGAACAAAATTTTCTGTATAGGCTCAATTTCCTCACAGTTCAGAGTGCATGCTTGACTTTCTCTCTATGCATCAAAACTAATCTCTCTATGCTTGACTTTCTCTTTAGGCATCAAAACTACTCTTACACATTGAATGAGTCATGCAATCATTTCATTTACTCAACATGCAAGGCATAAGATTGTATCCTTAATTTGATCAATCATCTAAAATTCTGATCAGTCAAATCCTCATGGAATTCCATATCAAAACTGAAATCCATGTTCTGTATTACCACTAAAATCCAAATCACACAGAAAACTTGAAAAGAAAAGAGATTAAGATGTTTCCTTGTTTTGGCTCATCAATTCGTGTGATATCTCCATGAAGTTCGCATGCCATTCAAGCACACCCCAATTCCCAGATTTAAACGTTGTTGTCCCCAGCAACTAATTTAAATCTAAAACAACAATTGATCACTGAAACACATTCATATATAACTCAATAGCATCAGTACTATCGCAATGTGCATAAGTCAAAACAGTGAATATCTCAATGTACTAAACCAACTTAACAAAATGGAACCAATGTAAACCAAAATAAAACAATATAAACAGAAATGTAATAACATCAGGAGTCTATGCGAGACTCTGAATCCTCCTCAGCTGAAATGAGGGGATTTGATCCTGGATCAGCAGTAGGTAGTGGGGTGTAATCGTCATTAGCAGCCTGGTCCTCATCCATAGCGGAAGCATCTTCAACAGTCTGATCAGCAGCAGTCTGGGCATCAGTAGTGGCATCAGCAGTCTCTCCCTCAGCAGTCTGGGCTGCAGCAGCTGAAGTACCTGCACCCATGGCAGCCATCATAGCCTCGTCCTCATCAGCACGCTCCTCAAAAAATGTTGTGGCGGCTTCCTCGAATGCATCCTCCTCATCTGAATGAGGATACTCCGCAGGCTGGTATGCTACCGGCTCTATACCCTGGGCCTCACACAGGGCTGTCAACATCCGAAACATCTGAGTCTGAAATGAGTTCTGGATCGTCTGCATGAACTTAAGACGGCGGCATAAGAACCCCAGACGAACCTCAGTGTTGACCAACCACTGCTCTGCTGATCGCTTCTTATTGACAGACGTATATTCAGCCTCTGTCATAGTCTTTCTGCCCGGTGTCAGACCTGTGGCTGCTCCTCCTCCAATCTGAAGTTGTCCCCTGATTAGCTTAGCATCAATTGCAGGGTGCAATTTAACCTGCACCCCATTATCAGTAATGTTGTAACACCCCGTGTATACCCGGTTTGTTAACATTACATCGTATTAAGCTGCGCTTAATAAAAATTGTGGAATATCTGTTTCTTTTTTCAATTATGGCGTCATATACTTAACCAAGTTGATTACTTAATCAATTTCATTAAAAACATCGCCTGTATGTAATTTGCAATAAGACATCTACTGATATACCTCAATATATAAATAAAGTGTGTATCTAAAATCACGGATCTACAACTCGTAGTCAGGACCATAATCCTGATACATTATTACAACTCCAAATAAAACAAGACATAAACAAGACTATGTGTAATGGACAATCCCCATGCTCACCAAATCAACAACGTCTCAACAAGATGATATACAATCATAAACTGAAGCTAAAAACATAAAGCAGCATGCATAACCAGCATCCAACAAGTCAGCATAAAATAACAGCAATTCTAACTCAGCTCCGGCCTCCTGCCGCCTGAGGTCTCAACATTACCTGAACCTGAAATAAGCACCCCAAACGTGGGGTGAGATCTCTAACAGAAATCTCAATAAGACAAGGGGTCCTCAAGGATCTTCCACCCCAAGCTCACTTACATCATGTGCAATATGAGTTCAAAAGCAATTTAACAATATAATTTCCAAAATAGTGCAATGCAGCAGATAATCATGTCATGTGGGTTATAAATATTCTACTGATAAGAGAAATGCAGGAATACGTTTATTACCCACACAATACCAGCCCATGCTGTACCCACCTCCAAAGGGCCACCCCATGGTTTCCCTTTAAGGCAAACACCACATAAATATCATACAGCAATTGCACTTAACAGCTCCATAGCATTTCAATAAAACAGTACATGAAGACAACATCATGCATATAACCATACCCCCATGGGACATGGTGGAACCAACAATGGCTAAACAGAGGACACAAAAGCTTACCTCTAAGCTAGTTATCCAAAGCCACAAGCTCAAAGTCCAACACACATCAGATCACAATCTGATTTAGGACCAACAAGTATATCAACACTTATAGCTCAAAAGCGTAAACATAAAGACTACGTTTTCATATTACGAATTATGTCTTAAGGCTTCTCACAAGCCATAAGCCCTTAATCACATGATTCAGACTTAGTTCAATTAAAACAGAAGTTCAACTTCATCAATCTAGGGTCCACAAACCCCCAATAGCCTACTGTATACACACAACACAGCTACTGTTCTACGAAATTCCAGAATATCTGGATATTCCACGGGTACATATCTGGATATGCAATATCCGGATATTTCACTGTCCATATCGGGATATACAGATTCCCATATCCAGATATCCAATATCCGGATATCCAAATCACCATATCAGGATATCCAATATCCGGATATTTCACGGGCAGATATCCATATATTTCACGACAGAATGCAGAAACTGTATTTCATGAAGATATCCTTCCAAGGTTGGGTTTTTAACGATTATAAACACTTAAACATGCATTTCTAGGTGTGTTTGACATTACCCAACGTTAAGTTATCATCTTTTAGCCTTTAGATGCATCAAGGTTCTATTTTTAAGCTCAAGAATTCAAGTTAAAGTGTTGAACCACTCACCCAAGCTTCACACAGAAAAAGAAGTGCTCTTGGAGCTCACTAGAGGCTCCCAACAACTGGCTATACACAGAGCACGAAAATGACACCTCCAAGGTTGGTTCTTTATCACCAAAGGCCACCACTTGGACCTCCAAATGCCATGAAAATGGCTCCACCAACCCAAACAAACAAAGTCAGCCCTCAAACTCTCCCCAAACAGCACCATCTACTCAGCAAGAGCTGAACCTCAACCTCCCAAGGCACTCACCCAAGTATTTCCCCAACCAAAGAGGAGAAGAAATGAAGGAAAAGGTCACAAACCCTCAAAATGGTGAAGAGGTAAGGAGAAATGCACAAGCTGATCAGCCACCCTCAAGGCATCCACGTACAAGAGTGTATGGCCTAGGGTTTTGTGCCTAAAAGCCATATATATATATACGGGATTCTTAACCTACTCAATTTTACAAGATTTATCATATTTTTCATATATTTTTCTGAGCACCTTTTCGGTACGCGCTTTTCATAGCCAGTATCAGATTCTGGCACCAGTTCTCATTATTTGGACTTGAAACTCGTTTTACAAGTCCTATAAATTATTCTAGTAATTATCATGCACTTATTATAATTTTCCGGGATACTTTTTCGGTACGCATTTATACCGACTAGCAGAACCGGTATCTGCACTTTTCTTCCGAAAAGCGACTTTCAGCATTCTTAATCACTTACCATAATTATTAGAGCCTCATAATAATTATTAGGGTCAATTATGGAATCATTTCCTATTTTCTCAATATTAATTAATTAAATTCCTTTATTAACAGTGCGGGTTCTTACATTCACCCCAATTTTTTAAGGATTTTGTCCTTAAAATCAGAAAACATACCTATACAGAAGCGCGGGATACCGCTAGAGAAGCTCGTCCTCTCACTCCTAGGATTACCCTTCAGGAATTCTTCCCGTTCAACGTACTTTGACCATCGAAATGATCTTGCTCCTCAGCTGCTTCTCGCCACGATCGAGAATCTTTAGTGGTCTGACGGGAGTTCTCAAGTTCTCCTGAACCTTCACAACATCCGGTTGCACCATGTGCGAAGGATCCGCTACAAACTTGCGAAGTTGAGACACGTGAGACGCGTCTTGGGTGCTGTCCAAGTTCGAAGGCAAGGTAAACCGGTAGGAAACAGATCCTACTCTACCACGTAATTGGTATGGCCCAAAGAACCGCGGGCTCAGTTTCCTCACTCCAAGTGCCCGAACAACACCGGTGACAGTGAAAGCTTCACAAACACGTGCTCACCCTTACCGAACTCCAGTGAACGATGCTCAACATCAACGTAGTCCTCCTGACGACTCAACGCCTGCATCAGCTTTCCTCTGATCATCTGTCCCGACAGATGGTAAATCGGACAAGGTCCAATCCAAACAACTCTTTTTAACTCCAATCTCAGACCAACAGGTAGGAGTTCTACACCTCCTACCAAACAGCACCTCGTAGGGTCCCATGCCCAGGCTAGCAAGGAACACACAACCACAAAACTCTACCAATGACAGGTACCTATCTCATGCGGGGCCCTGTTCCAAGGTGCATGCCCTCGACATATCCTCCAAGATAGGGTCCGCTCAGTCTGTCCAACAGTCTGAGGGTGATTGGTTGTACTCAGTCTCAACTGAGTCCCAAAAGCTCTTAGCAGTGCCTCCCCTAACCGAGATGTGAACTTCGGGTCCCTGACACAGAAGATAATCTCGGACACCCCGTGAAGACTCACAATCTCGCGAACGACAGTTTGACCAACTGCTTTGACGAGAAGCTCACCTTTACCGGAAGAAAGTGGGCAGACTTAGACAATCTGTCCACGATGACCCAAAAGAGTCATTACTAACCTGGGTCCCATCACGAAGTTCATGGAAATACTTTCCCGCTTCCACTGCAATACCTCAAGAGGTTGAAGCTTACCAACGGCTTCAGGTGTTCAATCTTCACTTCAAGCAGAACAAACACATGGGCACATACACCGCTATGTCCGTCTTCATTCCAAGACACACCATCTTGGTTCTTCACGTAGTCGAGACACCCTCTCTGCACTAGCGTCTTGTGGACCTTCTCCATAAGCTCCTTCTTGACTCTCACAGTCTCCATCTCGAGAAGTGCATCCTCAAACAAAGAGGTCACCGTCCGAACTCGAAGTTCCCCAATGACGTCACGACGTCATCTGGTTCTCTGGGATCATCAGTCATTCCCCCAATAGAGGTGACCTACCCCACAACTCTAAACTACACAACACTCGAGTGAGTTGGGTCTTATTCCATGACTCTAACCTCAACAAGACTAGCAATATAAACAATATACTCAAAATAAATTCTTATTCATTTCAAAGTACTAAGTCATCATCATGTTCAATTCCACCAATCCGTGTTAGTTAACCAACTCATGCACATAGTAACATACCTTAGTTCATGTACACCTGCAAAATTTTCAATTCCAATAACATAATAGCTAACAACTCTAAGTAACAGTATACCTCAATCTCCATGGTATCTGCAAAATCGAGAGTCAGTCAAAGGTGAAATAACATTGATATATTACCACAGTTCATCATACTTATTTCATGCTTAACACTATCCGTGGAGTTAACATGTCAACTACTCATGACATATATCAATAATCACATAAAAATCCTAGAGTCATGGAGACCACTCAACTCACCACTACTTGCACATGCACTGCCTTGCATATACAAGATCACACGTGGCCTTGCCACCAATTCTAAGTGTTACACACTCAGTTTCCCTGAAGAGAATTTCATATCCTCAAGCAGAGCACCATCACGCTTAAGTAATGGCGTAAGGCCTCTTGCCTCAACAAAATGACCGGTGCTTCCCAAAGAGATACGCTCGGTCGGATAAAGTCTTTCGCCGAAAGACTCCCAACAAGATTCTTCAGCTCAGCTACTTCTGGCGGAACATCTGGTATGGAGCTAATGCAATAGGCCCCACACCAGGCAACAAATCAATGGAGAACTCTATCTCCCTCTGTGGTGGAAACTGAGGAATCTCCTCAGGAAACACCTCGAGGAATTCTCTCACCACAGGAATGCCAGTGATATCCTCCCATTGCTAAGCGGAATTAGAATTTTCGACGTCATTTTAACAACTGAAAATCATTTTGATGTTGCTAATTAAAACTTATAATTGAAATTGGGTTACTTACAAAAATCAGAGTATACTTTCAAAATTTCTTAACTTGCTGAAAATATTATTTTCCTGGTGGACATTGCTATCTTGAAATATTCGTATAAAATCAAGTTCAACCATCCACAAAAATATTCTTTGTAATATAGAAAGAGCACGTCTGGGGCTTCGTGTGCATATAAAATAATAGCAAATCGGAGGTCGTTTTCCCCTCGAAACATAACTCGCAAAGTGTTCGCAAAACTGTTTATAAATTAGCACTAAATAAACGTTCAGAAATTATTTTCGCAAAACGTTTTCAGAATTTCTCCAAAGTAATAGATAATCATAAAAGTCTCACAACAGTAATAAAATCATGGTTCCAACAGTAGTCTAAGGTTCTCCACATTAAAATAGTACAGTCATCCAACGTCATCCAACAGACAAAATAACAGCAAGTCCAAACAGCAGCAATTAACAGTAAATATCCAAATAATCCATGTCCTCATATGCTCTTTCGTCCTCCTGCAATTTTATAAAATTTGCAGCCCCAAAGGGGTGAGAAAAATCCCAGTAGTGTGATAGCAAAACCAATAATGCAACAATATTAAACTAGGCACAAAATTATAAACAGTCACATCAACATTTCATTTTCCGTTAACATATCATAGTGTGTATATAACGCCATCATTACGCTCATAGCACTTTCGTGCGCGTACTATGATATGCGTATATAACGCCATCATTATGCTCATAGCACCGTCGTGCACGTACATACACAATGGATATTCCATAATGGCTCCCTCAAAGGTGAATTCCAACTGTGACCTATGCGGACGGAAGCCAAGTGTCCCATACCCTGGTACCGAAGGGATGCCTATATGATGCGTGCTCAATCGTATGCATATTTATATAAATCTTCTAATCCATGAACAACATGAAATTCGTGCATGTATGCCATGATATGCTTCACACACAACAAGAAACAAATGAATTATGAGGTGTATATCGACTGATCATCATCATAATAGCATATCTTTCATGTACTTTCCGTACCAAGCTGCCACATAACAGTTACTTCTCATTCATGATTTTCCATCTTGTCACATTCATAGGCAGCATATATATATAGCATATAACAGCACATTAATCCAAGGCACGTGTGAGCAACCATTCACAATTCTATACGCTAGCTAATAGTCACATTAGGTAATACCACCAAACACTTACCTCGCGCGTCACAATTAATTTACCAGGCAGCCACCGAAATAATCCAAAGTCTCAATGTTTATGCGCACCTAATATATCAACGTACCAAATCAGAATTTCATACAATTATCCCAATGATTTCTAAGCTCCTAAATCATGTACTTTCATTATATTACACGGTTCCTAGTGTTATTTATATTCTGCCCTTAAGAGCATTTCATTCCTTGCTAGAAATTACCATTTTTCCAAGACTCACCACATATATAGGTTCGGTTTTACCATGCTTTTTCCTTAAACAAATTTCTGGCTTCATATTCAATTAACAACTAGTTAACAGCAAAGTAATTCAAAGCTTCCAACATAGTCAGATTCGTTTTAAGCCAGAGTTTAGGTGCACCAAAATTTTATATCAAAAAGATACTACCCATTTTACTTAGGCTAGAACAATTAAGTTTTTAGCATACTAATTTCATCCCTTTTTATTCACTAACCAATAGCGGAAATCCAAGGTTTCAGAAACACCCATAATCGGTTTTCACATACAAAGAGCTCATGACATTTATTCACAATTTTAACTCTACGAGGCCAAGGGTGCGTTGAGGAGGACCTAACAACATGCTGTTTATTTAATTTAAATTGAACTTAGTACATATCCAGGTTCACCAAAACAAAATCGGTTTATCCAAGTAAAACATCAGGGATAGTTTATTCCAAAACTCAACTAATCCATTCATGGTGCGCTACAAGGGGAACCTAAAAGCATGCTGTCCAACTAAGTTTAACATATGCAAAGTCTAATTAATTAGATTAATCCAGGGAGCAGTCCATCAATATTAAAAGGGAGCTCTTTTTCTCAAGCTCCAAAACCGATTCCTTGAACTTGGAGCGCAGAGGCTTGTTGTTCAACGAAACAGAAACGGAAACAAGGGGATGAAAAGCATTCATCCTCCTAGGATGCATACAAGATCGAAACAGAGAGGGATGAGAGCATGGTTTTCGGTTTTTATACCTCTTGTAGTAACACAAAATACTCCCAATTCAGCTAAGGTTGCAGCCACTAAGTTGATGCTAAGATCTTCACCCTTCTACCCTTCAAGTACCACGCTAAAAGACTGCATGCAGGGGAACTATCCACTCTCCAAGAACTCATATTTGCAGCTCCTTGATGTTTGTGGTTTGGCGGCCTTAAACAGAGAAGGGAGAGGAAAATGATCCTTAAGGGTTGTGATATTTGTTCATGGAGCTCATGGTTTCTTGCTAGGATGAGGGGATAGTGTGTAATTTTTCTTGAGGTTTACCACTCTATGGTGTTCACGGCTTGTGGAGGCAATGAGGAAGAGATGCACTATGGTTTGTTTTCCTTGATAGGTAGCAACGGTCTTGAGAGAATGAGATGAGAAGGTTGGTATAGGGTTTTTAATTTGAAAGAAAGGATCAGCTTCCTTCCTCTATAGGTGCGCACAAGTAATGGAGAGCTCTTGGTTTTGGATGCTGAACCATAGATGACCCATTCAGATTTCCGTTTAATCCCATTAGTTGCATGAGAAACAAGGCTGTTAAGTTTAGCTACTAAAGCAAGTGACTAGATTTCTTCCTCCTACCAATGTGCCTAGAAGGAAAAGGATTAAAGTGGCTGATATCCTTTTTAGCCAATGGAAACACATGCATGCTGACTTCCCTCTTCCCATTGGACGCATGCTAAGACATGGCTGACTAGGGGTTGTCTAAAGCTACAAGCAATTAGCTTGCTTTTGGGTCCACTCCATGCGCATGACTAGAAGATGTAAGGATAAGTGTGTGAAGCTTATTACCCAATGGGAGGTAGTATTCAGATTTCTCTACTAGATAGGTTAATGGAAGATAGTATGCCAAGGTTTATGTTGGGCTGAATCAAATCCCCTCTTGAAGGTTTGGGTCGTCGCCCTTGTAAGGAAAATGGTCCAAAACTAATTCTCCCAAAGGGTTCGCTAATTTCTTCATGTACTAGCCTACTAACTCCTAGCCCCAACACTTAACTTTAATTTAGTTAAGGTAGTCTTATTTATATGTTATGAATTAAATCAATCCTACCCTTCATAGCTTAGTGTTTCGAATTCTGTAAAAATATTGAACACAACTCTCTCATAATTGTATCTAGTATAAGTTGTTCTTAATTTAAATTAAGTTCACACTATATATATATATATATATATATATATATATATATATATATATATATATATATATATATGCATATATTTCGAATGACAAGTCAAGCTTCCACATTATGAATGATAATTTATATAAGTTCCTAATTATTTTACGGGATGTTACAGAATTCATCTAGTTCATCCAATTGCAGTAGCCTTTTCTCACCTGCTGCTTTTGAATCAAAGTTTAAAAACTTAACAGCCCACAATGCTCTATGCTCCAATCCCACAGGAAAATGACATGCTTTCCCAAACAACAACTGAAATGGAGACATTCCAATAGGAGTCTTGAATGTTGTCCGATATGCCCACAAAGTGTCATCAATTTCTTGGACCATTGAGTCATAACATTTCCAACAGTCTTCTCCAATATACGTTTAAGTTCCCTGTTAGAAATCTCAACCTGACCACAAGTCTGTGGATGGTACGGAGTACTTATCTTGTGCCTGACTCCATATTTTTCAAGGACAGCCTCAACCGACCTGTTGTCAAAATAAGTTCCCCCATCACTGATTATAGCTCTTGGGACTCCAAATCTCACAAAGATGTTCATTTTCATAAATGCAATCACAACCCGAGAGTCATTAGTTTGTGTGGCTATGGCTTCAACCCATTTTGACAGATAATCAACTGCCACCAGGATATACTTGTTTAAGTAGGAAGAGGGAAAAGGTCCCGTGAAGTCCATACCCCAAACATCAAAGATACCTCCAGTATATTTTTCAAAGGCATTTCATGTCTCCTGGAGATGTTACCAGTCCTCTGACAGTTGTCACATGCTTCCACATATTTTCTAGCATCCTTGTACAATGTGGGCCAATAGAAGCCACTCATCAAAACTTTGGCTGCTGTTCTTTCACCTTCAAAGTGTCCACCATAGGCTGAACCATGACAGTGCCATAAGACATTTTTTGTTCCTCCTCTCGAATGCATCTTCTGATTACTCCATCTAAACATCTATAGAAGAGGTATGGTTCATCCCAAATGTATCTCCTCACATCATGCAGAAATTTCTTCCTCTGTTGCCAGGTGAAATCCTTTGGCATGGCTCCAGCAGCTTTGTAATTGGCAAAATCAGCAAACCATGATGGAGTATTAATTGTTAAGACTTGATCCTGCACCAATTGGGAAACAGTGCTTATGGCCAGTATTTGCTCATCAGGGAACTCCTCCTTAATCACCACTTCCGGACCCTCTTGTAGATTTGTCTCTGTGATCCTGGATAAGTGATCAGCCACCAAGTTTTCGACTCCCTTTTTATCTTTGATTTCCACTTCAAACTCTTGCAGAAGTAACATCCATCGGAGTAACCTGGGCTTAGCATCCTGGATTGTTAACAAATACTTTAAAGTTGCATGGTCAGTGTAAACAATAACCTTTGACCCTAGCAGATATGACCTGAATTTGTCAAATGCATACACAATTGCCAATAACTCTTTCTCTGCAGTAGCATAATTCATTTGTGCCTCATTAAGAATTTTACTGGCATAGTAAATGACATGCAATAATTTGTCTTTCCTTTGGCCTAGCACTACCCCCATAACATAATCACTGGCATCACACAGCAAAGTAACAACAAAGTAATTCAAAGCTTCCAACATAGTCAGATTCGTTTTAAGCCAGAGTCTAGGTGCACCAAAATTTTATATCAACAAGACACTACCCATTTTACTTAGGCTAGAAAAATTAAGTTTTTAGCATACTAATTTCATCCTTTTTTATTCACTAACCAATAGCGGAAATCCAAGGTTTCAGAAACACCCATAATCGGTTTTCACATACAAAGAGCTCATGACATTTATTCACAATTTTAACTCTACGAGGCCAAGGATGCGTTAAGGAGGACCTAACAACATGCTGTTTATTTAATTTAAATTGAACTTAGTACATATCCAGGTTCACCAAAACATAATCGGTTTATCCAAGTAAAACATCAAGGATAGTTTATTCCAAAACTCAACTAATCCATTCATGGTGCGCTACAAAGGGAACCTAAAAGCATGCTGTCCAACTAAGTTTAACATATGCAAAGTCTAATTAATTAGATTAATCCAGGGAGCAGTCCATCAATATTAAAAGGAAGCTCTTTTTTTCAAGCTCCAAAACCGATTCCTTGAACTTGGAGCGCAGAGGCTTGTTGTTCAACGAAACGGAAACGGAAACGGAAACAAGGGGATGAAAAGCATTCATCCTCCTAGGATGCATACAAGACCGAAACAGAGAGGGATGAGAGCATGGTTTTCAGTTTTTATACCTCTTGTAGTAACCCAAAATACCCCCAATTCAGCTAAGGTTGCAGCCACTAATTTGATGCTAAGATCTTCACCCTTGTACCCTTCAAGTACCACGCTAAAAGACTGCATGCAGGGGAACTATACTGTAACACCCCGTATATATCCGGTAAAGTTATCATACTATCGTATTAAGCTGCGCTTAATTAAAAATGCGGAATATCTTTTTCTTTTCAATTATGATGTCATTATCATTACCAACTTGCTTATTAATCAATTAATCAAACATCCCCTGTATACAATTGCAATGAAACACCTAACTGAAATACCTCATTAATTAAAATAACATAATGTATGTCTCTAGTCCCGGAACTACAACACGTAGACCGGACCACTAGCAGTTTATACAACTCGACTCAAAAGTACAAACAACATAGTGGCATGGACAACTCCCATGCTCACCCAAATAAGGCAACAAGGCCCAACATAAGTCTCAACTCAAAACATAAAGAGCAGAAAACATAAACAGCATCCAATCCAGTCATGACAGCAATACAACATAAATATCTTAATCAGCTAAGCTCTGGCCTCCTGCCGCCAGAGGCATGAGTCACCATACTACCTGAACCTGAAATAAGCATTTCCCAAACATGGGGTGAGATCTCTAAACAAGAAATCTCAGTAAGACAAGGGGTCCTCAAGGATCTTCCACCCCAAGCTCACTTACATGTGCAATATAAGTTTAAAAGCAGTTCATCAATATCATTTCCAAAACAGTGCAATGCAGCAGATAATCATGTCATGTGTGTCAATTCTATTCTACTGGCCAGAGAAATGCAGGATTTATATACGTCTAATACCCACAAATAGTGCAAGATGCTACTTGCATCCACCCCGGATCACCGTCTTGTATGACGCCACATACTCAAGCTTACCGTCAAGATAGAACAACACATGCATATTAAAAGCCATTAACACATAAAGCTCAACGACATTTCATATATCAAAAGCATGTAACACAGCATGCATATAACCATGTCCCCATGGCACATGGTGGAACCACAATATGGCTAAACCGAGGACACAAAAGCTTACCTTGCAAGCTAACACTCAAAGCCAAGAGTCCACAGCTGAAAGTCCAAACACAGCAGATTCACAATCTGTTATGGACCAATAATATATCAATAAACATGCACCGCAAGCATACACTATTAAGACAACGTCTTTCCATTACGTTTTACGTCTTAAGGCTTCACACAAGCCATAAGCCCTTAATCATATGATTCTGACTTATATTAATTAATTACAGAAGTTCAACTTCCTCAAACTAGGGTCCACAAACCCATAGATCAGTTCTGGATGAACAATACGCTACTGTTCCACGCAAACCCAGACTATCCGGATATTCCTCGAGGACATATTCGAATATCCAATATCCAGATATCTCACAGGAAATATCCAATATCCGGATATTACTCTGGCAATATCCGGATATGACTATCCGGATATCTAGATCCCCATATCCGGATATCAATATCCGGATATTCCACGGGCAAATATCCGGATATTTCACGACAGAATGTAATTTCTGCATTTCGCGAAGATATCCTTCCAAGGTTCCATTTTTAACACTTCCAGAAGCTTAAAGATGCATCTTAAGGTTCATATGACAGTTGGTTACTTGTTTAATTCAATAAACATGGCAAGACTTCATCTTTAAGCAACAAAACTCAAGACCAAGGTTGGTACAACTTACCACAGTTAAAACTCAGCAAAATGGGTGCTCTTGGAGCTCACACAACAACACCAAACGAAAATGCCTTCAAAAAGGTAGGTTCTTTCACACCAAAGGTCACCACTTGGACCTCAAAATGCCATGACCATGGCTCAACTACACCAACTCCCAAAGTTAGCACCCAAGGGCCCTCAATACAGCCCACCAACTCAGAAATGGAGCTCACAACACACTCACCCAAGTGTTTCCCAATCACCCAAGGTATTTTGGAGAAGAAACCAAGGAGAAATGAAGCTCCTTGGCTCACAACAATGGAGGAGAAGGTGGCAAGATGGTGGCTGACTCAAGACTCAGCAAAACTCACGCTCAAAGTCTGTTTTCTAGGGTTGTGTACCCTTAAGAAGAGTATTTATAACGGTTTAACAATAAAACACATAGTATTAACTTTCATTGCTACGCTTAGCATTTTAATTCCAAACTTTGGATTCTTAACCTACTCAATTTTACAAGAATTATCATATTTTTCTTATAATTTTCGGAGCACCTTTCCGGTACGCGCTTTTCATAGCCAGTACCAGTTTCTGGCACCAGTTCTTATTATTTTGACTTGAAACTCGTTTTACAAGTCCTACATATTATTCTAGTAATTATCATGCACTTATAATAATTTTCCGGGATATTTTTCGGTACGCATTTACACCGACTAGCAGAACCGGTATCTGCACTTTTCTTCCGAAAAGCGACTTTCAGCATTCTTAATACTTACTATAATTATTAAAGCCTCATAATAATTATTAGAGTCAATTATGGAATTATTTCTTAATTTCACATAAATAACTAATTAATTTCCTTAATTAACGGTGCGAGTTCTTACATTCACCCCACCTTTTTAATATTTTGTCCTCAAAATCAGAATATACCTGTATCGGAAGTCGGGATACTGCCGGAGAAGCTCGTCCTCTCGCTCCTAAGTACACTCCTCAGGAGTTCTTCCTGACCATTTCACTTTGACCATCAGAATGATCTTGCTCCTCAGCTGCTTCTCACCACGATCGAGAATCTTGAGTGGTCCGACGGGAGTTTTCAAGTTCTCCCGAACCTCCACATCATTCGGTTGCACCACGTGCGAAGGATCCGCTAGATACTTGCGAAGTTGAGACACGTGAAACACGTCGTGAATGTTGGCTAGGTTCGGAGGCAAGACAAACCGGTAGGCAACGGTCCTACTCTACCAAGAATCTGATAGGGCCCAATAAACCGCGGGCTCAGCTTCCTCACTCCGAGTTCCCGTCCAACACCGGGGACAAGTGAAAGTCTCACAAATACGTGCTCACCCTCACTGAACTCCAGTGGACGATGCTTGACATCGTAGTAGCTCTTCTGGCGATCCTGCGCCTGCTTCAGCTTTTCCCTGATCATCTGGATCTGCTGGGTGGTATCTTAGACAAAGTCTAAGGCAAACAACTCATGATCCCCAACCTCAGACCAGCAGGTAGGTGTGCGACACCTCCTACCGTAGAGCGCCTCGTAGGGTGCCATGCCCAGGCTAGCATGGAAACTGTTGTTATACGAAAACTCCACCAAAGGAAGGTACCTATCCCATGTCGAGCCCTGCTCCAACGTGAAAGCCCGCAATATGTCCTCCAAGGTCTAGATAGTCCGCTCAGTCTGTCCATTAGTCTGAGGGTGATAGGCTGTACTCAATCTCAACTGAGTACCAAAAGCTCCCTGCAGTGCCTCCCAGAACCAAGATGTGAACTTCGGGTCCCTATCACTGATGATACTCTCGGGCACCCCGTGAAGCCTCACGATCTCGCGAACATACAGTTTGGCCAACTGCTCAGTAGTGAAGCTCACCTTCACTGGAAGAAAATGGGCAGACTTCGTCAGTCTGTCCACAATGACCCATATCGAGTCACAGCCAACCTGAGTCTTCGGCATACCCACAACAAAGTCCATGGAAATGCTCTCCCATTTCCATTCTGGAATCTCAAGAAATTGAAGTTTACTAGACGGCTTCTGGTGTTCAATCTTCACCTTCTGGCAGATCAAACACTTGGACACATACACAACTATGTCCTTCTTCATTCCTGTCCACCAGAAATTCCTTTTCAGTTCTTGGTACATCTTTGTGGCACCAAAGTGAATAGTAAACTGTCCCTTATGGGCCTCCGCCATAACCTCTTCGGTCAAAGGACCTCGAGGAATCACAACACGCTTCTGAAACAACAGAAGTCCATCCTCATTCCAAGACACACCGTCTTGGTTCTTCACGTAGTCGAGACACTCACTCTGCGCTTGCGCCTCTTGGTTCTCCAAAAGCTCATTCCTGACTCTCACAGTCTCCATCTCGAGAAGTGCACCCCCAAACAAGGTTGTCACATTCAGATCTCGAAACTTCTCTATGAGGTCGAAGTCACCCATCGCCAAACTGGATAGACTCGCGGATTTTCGACTTAAAGCATCAGCTACCACATTGGCCTTGCCAGGATGGTACTTCAACTCAAATTCGTAGTCTTTCAAAAACTCCATCCATCTCCTCTGCCTCGTGTTCAGCTCCTTCTGATCAAACAGATACTTCAAGCTCTTGTGGTCACTGAACACCGCAAACTGCATACCAAACAGGTAATGCCTCCAAATCTTGAAAGCAAACACAATCGCAGCCAACTCCAAATCATGAGTCGGGTAGTTCTCCTCATGAGGCTTCAACTGCCTCGAAGCAAAAGTAACAGCTCTACCAGACTGCATCAACACATAGCCCAGCCACTTTCTAGAATCATCACAGTAAAGCTCAAACTGCTCATCAGGATCAGGAAGGACCAACACAAGTGAAGTAGTCAATCTCTCCTTCAACTCCTGAAAGAACGCCTCACACTCGTGAGTCCACCACACAAATGGAGTCTCCTTTCGGGTAAGGCGAGTCAAAGGGAGAACCATCGTGAAGAAACCATTGATGAACCTCCGATAGTAACCTGCCAAACCTAAGAAGCTCCTCACCTCCGTAATTGTCTTGGGCCTCTCCCAATCCAGCACGACCTCAATCTTGTTGGGATCCACTGCAACTCCATCCGCTGAAATCACATGCCCCAGAAACTTGACTGATTTGAGCCAAAACTCACACTTAGAAGGTTTAGCATAAAGCACTTGCAGAACAATCCTCAGATGCTCTGCATGCTCCTCCTCAGTCTTGGAGTAAATAAGAATGTCATCAATAAAGACGATCACAAACTGATCCAGATACGGCTGGAAAATCCTGTTCATGTAATCCATGAACACTTCCGGTGTATTGGTGAGTCCAAACGGGATCACCAAATACTCAAAGTGACCGTATCTCGAACGAAACGCGGTCTTAGGGACATCCTCCGGCTTCACCCGAATCTGATGGTATCCGGACCAGAGATCAATCTTGGAATACACGCAAGCACCCCTGAGCTGATCCAACAGATCATCAATCCGAGGAAGGGGATACTTGTTCTTGATCATCACCTTGTTCAACTGCCTGTATCGCATTGTCCCGTCCTTCTTCTTCACAAAGATGACCGGTGCTCCCCAAGGAGACACACTCTGCCGGATGAAATCTTTCGCTGAAAGATCCTCAATATGCTTCTTCAGCTTAGCCAACTCCAGTGGCAACATCCAATATAGAGCTAAAGAAATCGGCCCCACACCAGGCAACAAATCAATGGAGAACTCTATCTCCCGCTGTGGCGAAAACTCAGGAATCTCCTCAGGAAACACCTCGAGGAACTCCCCCACCACAGGAATGCCAGTGATATCCTCCTGTGTCCCACTCACCAAACCTTCCAACATGACATACCCGAATGCCCCTGCTCTCAAGGCCTTCCTAGTCTGCAGCAATGAAATATATGGCGAGGAACTAGCTGTGGAATCACACGGAGACATCACCACGCGCTTTGCACAGCAATCAATCAGTGCACAATTTCTAGACAACCAATCAATGCCCAGAATAATCTCCAAGTTGGCCATCACCGATCCTTTCAGATCCACCGAGAACTCACGGCCATCCCACTGAAACGCTACATCGCGATGTACAGTGGTAGAATCACATATTTCTCCGGTGGCGGTAGTCACCCGCAACGGTGGAGAAAGCACAGACATCAGCAACTTAAGCCCCAAAGCAATCGGGGTAGCAACAAACGAATGCGTAGCCCCGGAATCAAACAATGCATCAACAGCAATACCACCAATCGACACGGTACCTCTAACAAGGTTCGGAGCGCGGTCCGACTGCTGCCTATCCAAGGTGTACACACGCCCAACAGAAGGTGGCACCGCAGGTGCCGAAGTAGAAGCCATCGGAACCATCTGCAAAGGAACTTCTTGAACAGCTGCAGCTCTCGCCGTCGACGATGGACACTCTCTAGAGAAGTGGCCCTCCTTGCCACACTAAAAATAGATCAGCTGACCTGAAGCACAACGACCAGCATGCTCCTTTTCGCACCCCGCACATCTCGGAGTGGAAGGAGGCCTAGCAAAACTCCCCTGCGGTGAAGCAGTCCTCTTGAACTGACTAGGCGCCTGCCTAGTCGCCAACTGTTTACCTTTGCCCTTCCCAGCAAACTTCATTCCTTCCAAGAAGTATAAACAGGAGTGGAACTGACAGTCCCCTTGTTCTCGTCGACCTTGGCCCTCTTGGCCTTGCTCGCGCTATGCAGACATCCTCAATGTCCTTACACTACTGAACCAGTGTACCAAAATCACTCGAAGGAGCTCTAGCAATATGCTCAGCAATCACCTCACTAATCCTCTAAGGAACTTAGCAGCCAGAAACATCGGAGTAGGAGGAACCATTCAGAAGTGCGCAAACTTCACCAGCTCATTGAACTTGGCTAGGTACTCGTCAAAGGACATCGAGCCCTAAACCAATCGATCAAACTCCCCCTGCTTCCTCTCCTGCGCATCGTAGGGAAAGTATCTGCCCAAAAAGCATTCCTCGAAGAAAGGCCACGTCAAAACACGACCCTGCATCTCAAAAGCACGAGCGGTGTTCGTCCACCACTCATGGGCATCGCCCTCTAGCATGTAAGTCGAGAACATCAGCTTCTATGGGTCTGTACACTGCATGACCTGAAATATCTTGTCCAGCGATTCCAGCCATCTCGCCGCAACAATAGGATCCAAAGACCCCTCAAACACAGGTGGCTTATGCTTCCTGAAAGCATTCAGCCGGCGATCTATCACATCACGATCCTCAGCAGGCTCTACAAGAGTCTCTCTCGTCTCAGCAACATAAGCAGCACTGCCAATGTGACTCAGGCTCTCATCCTGAACACTAGGTGGAGGCGGCGGCGGCGGTGATAACTGGCCTACAGCAGGAGCAACCCTCATCTCCTCCAACATGACTTTCATCATCGTCATGTTCGCCATCCTGTTCGCCTCAAGGACATCCTCAGTGGTTCTCCGGTTCGCTTTATGAACCTCTTCTGCGGTTATCCGGTTCGCCTCGCGAACAACATCTATCATTGCCGCATTGGCCAATCTAGTGGCCTCCTGATCGGCTAGCCTAGCCGCCTGCATCTCAGCCAATGCAGTCAGGATAGGATCGGGTTGATCCTCAGAAGTCTCTCGTGTTCTCCCGGACCTTACCATGACTCTGCACAAGTTACAAAAATTATGAGTTGATCAGGCCCATGCAATGTGATTACATATGCATTATCATAATAAAATTCGGCGGAGTAAACACACAAGACAGACACAGCAAAATATCTTAGCTATTGCAATACATACAGGCTTTTCCCTCGAACCATTACTTTGATACCATAAATGTAACACCCCGTATATATCCGGCAATGTTATCATACTATCGTATTAAGCTGCGCTTAATTAAAAATGTGAAATATCTTTTTCTTATCAATTATGATGTCATTATCATCACCTACTTGCTTATTAATCAATTAATAAAACATCGCCTAAATGCATTGCAATGAAACAGCTAACTGAAATACCTCATTAATTAAAATAACATAATGTATGTCTCTAGTCACGGAACTACAACACGTAGACCGGACCACTAGAAGTTTATACAACTCGACTCAAAAGTACTAACAACATAGTGGCATGGACAACTCCCAATGTCACCCAAACAAGGAAACAAAGCCAAACATAAGTCTCAACTCAAAACATAAAGAGTAGAAAATATAAACAGCATCCAATCCAGTCATGACAGCAATACAGCATAAATATCTTAATCAGCTAAGCTCTGGCCTCTTGCCGCCAGACGCATCAGTCACCATACTACCTGAACCTGAAATAAGCACTCCCCAAACGTGGGGTGAGATCTCTAAACAAGAAATCTCAGTAAGACATGGGGTCCTCAAGGATCTTCCACCCCAAGTTCACTTACATGTGCAATATAAGTTTAAAAGCAGTTCATCAATATCATTTCTAAAACAGTGCAATGCAGCAGATAATCATGTCATGTGTGTCAATTCTATTCTACTGGCCAGAGAAATGCAGGATTTATATACGTCTAATACCCACAAATAGTGCAAGATGCTACTTGCATCTACCCCGGATCACCGTCTGTATGACGCCACACACTCAGGCTTACCGTCAAGATGGAACAACACATGCATATTAAAAGCCATTAACACATAAAGCTCAACAGCATTTCATATATCAAAAGCATGTAACACAGCATGCATATAACCATGTCCCTATGGGACATGGTGGAACCACAACATGGCTAAACCGAGGACACGAAAGCTTACCTTGCAAGCTAACACCCAAAGCCAATAATCCACAGCTCAAAGTCCAAACACAGCAGATTCACAATCTGTTATGGACCAATAATATATCAATAAACATGCACCGCAAGCATACAATATTAAGACACGCCTTTCCATTATGTTTTACGTCTTAAGGCTTCACACAAGCCATAAGCCCTTAATCATATGATTCTGACTTATATTAATTAATTACAGAAGTTCAACTTCCTCAAACTAGGGTCCACAAACCCATAGATCAGTTCTGGATGAACAGTACACTACTATTCCTCGCAAACCCAGAATATCCAGATATTCCTCGGGGACATATCCGGATATCCAATATCCGGATATCTCACAGGAAATATCCGGATATACAATATACGGATATCACTCTGGCAATATCCGGATATCACTATCCGGATATCCAGATCCCATATCCGGATATCAATATCCGGATACCCATATCCAGATATCAATATTCGGATATTCCACGGGCAAATATCCGGATATTTTGCGACAGAATGTAGTTTCTGCATTTCGCGAAGATATCCTTCCAAGCTTCCATTTTTAACACTTCCAGAAGCTTAAACATGCATCTTAAGGTTCATATGACAGTTGGTTACTTGTTTAATTCAATAAACATGCCAAGACTTCATCTTTAAGCAACAAAACTCAAGACCAAGGTCGGTACAGCTTACCACAGTTAAAACTCAGCAAAATGGGTGCTCTTGGAGCTCACACAACAGCTCCAAGGTTCTGACTTGAACACCAAATGAAAATGCCTTCACAAAGGTAGGTTCTTTCACACCAAAGGTCACCACTTGGACCTCAAAATGCCATGACCATGGCTCAACTACACCAACTCCCAAAGTTAGCACCCAAGGGCCCTCAAGACAGCCCACCAACTCAGAAATGGAGCTCACAACACACTCACCCAAGTGTTTCCCACTCACCCAAGGTGTTTTGGAGAAGAAACCAAGGAGTAAGGAAGCTCCTTGGCTTACAAAAATGGAGGAGAAGGTGTCAAGATGGTGGCTGACTCAACACTCAACAAAACTCACACTCAAAGTCTGTTTTCTAGGGTTGTGTGCCCTTAAGAAGAGTATTTATAGCGGTTTAACAATAAAACACACAATATTAACTTTCATTGCTACGCTGAGCATTTTAATTTCAAACTTTGGATTCTTAATTTACTCAATTTTATAAGAATTATCATATTTTTCTTATAATTTTTGGAGCACATTTCCGGTACGCGCTTTTCATAGCCAGTACCAGTTCCTGGCACCAGTTCTTATTATTTTAACTTGAAACTTATTTTACAAGTCCTACATATTATTCTAGTAATTATCATGCACTTATAATAATTTTTCGGGATACTTTTTCGGTACGCATTTATACCGACTAGCAGAACCGGTATCTGCACTTTTTTCTTTCGAAAAGCGACTTTCAACATTCTTAATCACTTACTATAATTATTAAAGCCTCATAATAATTATTAGGGTCAATTATGGAATTATTTCCTAATTTCACATAATTAATTAATTAATTTCCTTAATTAACGGTGCGGGATCTTACATATCCACTCTCCATGAACTCAGATTTGCAGCTCCTTGATGTTTGTGGTTTGACGGCCTTAAACAGAGAAGGGAGAGGAAAATGATGCTTAAGGGTTGTGCTATTTGCTCATGGAGCTCACGGTTTGTTGCTAGGATGAGGGGATAGTGTGTAATTTTTCTTGAGGTTTACCACTCTATGGTGTTCACGGCTTGTGGAGGCAAAGAGGGAGAGATGAACTATGGTTTGTTTTCCTTGCTAGGTACCAATGGTCTTGAGAGAATGAGATGAGAAGGTTGGTATAGGGTTTTTAATTTAAAAGAAAGGATCAGCTTCCTTCCTCTATAGGTGCGCACAAGTAATGGAGAGCTCTTGGTTTTGGATGCTGAACCATAGATGACCCATTCAGATTTCCGTTTAATCCCATTAGTTGCATGACAAAACAAGGCTGCTAAGTTTAGCTACTAAAGCAAGTGACCAAATTTCTTCCTCCTACCAATGCGCCTAGAAGGAAAAGGATTAAAGTGGCTGATGTCCTTTTTAGCCAATGGAAACCCATGCATGCTAACTTTCCTCTTCCCATTGGACGCATGCTAAGACATGGCTGACTAGGGGTTGTCTAAAGCTACAAGCAATTAGCTTGCTTTTGGGTCCACTCCATGCGCATGACTAGAAGATGTAAGGATAAGTGTGTGAAGCTTATTACCTAATGGGAGGTAGTATTCAGATTTCTCTACTAGATAGGTTAATGGAAGATAGTATGCCAAGGTTTATGTTGGCCTGAATCAAATCCCCTCTTGAAGGTTTGGGCCGTGGCCCTTGTAAGGAAAATGGTCCAAAACTAATTCTCCCAAAGGGTTCGCTAATTTCTTCATGTACTAGCCTACTAACTCCTAGCCCCAACACTTAACTTTAATTTAGTTAAGGTAGTCTTATTTATATCTCATGAATTAAATCAATCCTACCCTTCATAGCTTAGTGTTTCGAATTCTGTAAAAATATTGAACACAACTCACTCATAATTGTATCTAGTATAAGTTGTTCTTAATTTAAATTAAGTTCACACTAAATATATATATATACTCTCTCTAATTTTTTTATGGAATGTTACACTCTCTCCAATTTGTTTGGATGTTTGTCCCCAAACTTCGTCTCACCATTCCAAAATCTGCCTAAGTCTAACGCTTAACACCATTATACCATGCCATACAGTTTACTGCATTCAAATAGCCAGCTATAAAAGTCACCAAACATCTCAGAGCATTACTAACAAATTTGTACTTTACATGATCATTAAGTAATATAGATATAACACAATTTTGTTCGTACGGATGGAATAAATAAAATTATTTTCCTAAGCTTAATCATGATACGAGCAATTGCCTGAGTTCTTTTTAAGCATAAACAAATATTATAACACATTAGTGGAAGAAAACGGACAAAAATCTTGCTAAACCAAGAAATTCCAACTACAAAAAAATAACTGTAATAGAGTTCAGGGTTTTAGTGCATAATTAATAGCCAACTAAGCAAATCCATTTATGATGTAGGAGGTGGCATCACTGATATGAATAAGGAGACAATGCCAAATGATCCATTGCAATTGCCAAATGGGCCAATCACAAGGTCAAAGGCCAAGAAGTTTACGGAAGCTCTTAGTGGGCTAATTCTGCAAATGTGGACTAATCATGAAGACATCAAGTCCAAGCCATATCCCAATCAGAATTTAGTTAATGTTATCAATGTAATAAATGCTTAGTGGGGATGATTAGTGTCTTTTCATTTGCTAGTCTTTTCCTATTCTTGGAGGGATGTTCCAAGTATAAATAAAGGAGGGTACAACTCTTGTAATCAGATTTTGAATATCAAGTTAACCTATTTTGGTGAGACTAGTTCTCTTGGGTTCTTTTGAGAATCTCTGAACTTATCAAGGGTTCTTATCCTTGTGGTGTTCATAGGCTTATCAATCCTTGGATTGTGGCGCCTTCCTACCCTTGTTTCTTGTTTTTAATTTTCATTTTACCCTACCTCAGATCAGATCTCGCGACCCACTTGTCCGTTTTCGGTGATTCTTGGGTATATTTCGTATTTTGAAACGTGCTCTTTCACCTCGTTTTGGAATCACTCAATTTCGAGTTGTGTACCGTGAGATATGATCATTTTTTAGCCAGGACGCATTGGAGGCTGAATTATGGGCATAAATTCCATTCCTAGTTGATCCAATCTGGTCACTTCTCTTGAGGTTCATATCTTTTGGTATCAGAGCCAATAAATTCTCTTTTGTACATAAAGAACGCAAGACAACTCTTGCGCCTTTGACTCCAAGAGAAGTTAGTGAGGATCAATAAAAAATGAGAGATAAAAGAAAACAAGAGAGAAAAGAAAAAGTGAGTGAAAAGAAAAGAGAAAAAGAGAGTGGAAGAGAACAAGAGAAGGAGAGGAATGCACCGAACCTGTTTATAAAAGAAAAAGTGGTGAAAAAGGCTTTGCATTTGCAAAAGCCAATGCTTTTACTTTTGAGTAAAGAGAGTAATTTAAAAGATGCAGGTACTACTAACTCTCTTCCAAATGAGGTTTCTTCTTTGTTGCAGGAATTTGAAGATGTCTTTTCCAAAGAGGTGCCTCAAGGACTACCCCCTCTAACAGGCATAGAACATCAAATTGATCTCATTCCAGGAGCTTCATTGCCTAACAGACAGCCTATAGGAGTAACCCGCAAGAGACTAAAGAGATTCAAAGACAAGTTGAAGACTTGATGCAAAAAGGATGGGTGCAAGAAAGCCTAAGTCCATGTGCAGTTCCAGTCATTCTAGTACCTAAGAAAGATGGAACTTGGAGGATGTGCACTGATTGTAGAGCCATCAATAACATCACGGTAAAGTATAGGCACCCGATTCCTAGATTGGATGATTTATTGGATGAATTGCATGGTGCTTGTGTCTTTTCTAAAATTGATTTGAAAAGTGGATACCATCAAATTAGGATTCGAGAAGGGGATGAATGGAAAATTGCTTTTAAAACTAAATATGGGCTGTATGAATGGTTGGTTATGCCCTTTGGTTTAACTAATGCACCTAGTACCTTCATGAGATTAATGAATCATGTGTTAAGGGAATTTTTAGGGAAGTTTGTTGTAATGTATTTTGATGATATTCTGATTTATAGCAAATCCTGTGATGATCATCTTGTACATTTGAGGTATGTTGTGGAAGCACTAAGGCATGAGAAATTGTATGCTAACATGGAAAAATGTGAGTTTTGTATAGACCATGTTGTTTTTCTTGGTTTTGTTGTTAGCTCACAAGGAGTGCAAGTTGATCAAGAGAAGGTGAAATCTATTCAAGAGTGGCCAACTCCTAAGAATGTAAGTGAGGTGAGAAGCTTTCATGGCTTAGCTAGTTTCTATAGGAGATTTGTTAAAGATTTCAGTACCATAGCTGCACCCTTGAATGAAGTGATTAAAAGGCATGTTGGTTTTAAATGGGGTGAAAAACAAGAGAAAGCCTTTGCTGCCCTCAAAGATAAATTAACTCATGCACCTATTCTTGTATTGCCTAATTTTTCTAAATCTTTTGAGATTGAATGTGATGCATCTAATGTGGGGATAAGGGCAGTTTTGATGCAAGAGGGACATCCCATTGCTTATTTTAGTGAAAAATTAAACGGGGCCATCCTTAATTATTCCACATATGAAAAAGAATTGTATGCATTGGTAAGGGCTTTGCAAACATGGCAGCACTATCTCTTGTCCAAAGAGTTTGTTATCCATAGTGATCACGAGTCCTTAAAGTACTTAAAAGGGCAAGGCAAGCTTAACAAAAGGCATGCCAAATGGGTTGAGTTCTTGGAGCAATTTCCCTACGTGATCAAGCACAAGAAAGGTAAGTCCAATGTGGTAGCAAATGCACTTTCAAGAAGGTATGCTTTGTTCTCTACTCTTGAAACTAAGTTCATTGGCTATGAGCATATTAAAGCATTGTATGAGCATGACCCAGACTTCTCACAAATCTATAAATCTTGTGTGCATGCTGCCCAAAATGGTTTCTTTAGGCATAATGATTACTTGTTTAAAGAGAAGAGATTGTGTGTGCCTAAAAGTTTCATTAGAGAGCTACTTGAGAGGGAGGCACATGAGGGGGGATTAATGGGACATTTTGGGGTCCAAAAGACTTTACACATGTTGCATGAATATTTCTACTGGCCACACATGAAACGTGATATACAAAAACTGTGTGAAAGATGTATTGTATGTAAGAAGTCTAAATCTAAAGTAATGCCGCATGGGCTGTATACTCCTTTGCCAATTCCTGACTTCCCCTGGATTGATATTTCTATGGATTTTGTGTTAGGACTACCTCGGTCTAAAAATGGTAAAGATTCTATTTTCATTGTGGTGGACAGGTTTTCTAAGATGGCACATTTTATTCCGTGCAAAAAAGTTGATGATGCAATCCATATTGCTGATTTGTTCTTCAAGGAAGTGGTAAGACTCCATGGACTTCCAAGAAGCATTGTCTTTGATCGTGATACTAAATTCTTAAGCCATTTTTGGAGGACATTATGTAGTAAGTTGGGGACTAAACTTCTCTTTTCTACTACTTGTCATCCACAAACTGATGGCCAAACTGAGGTAGTGAATAGAACTCTTTCTTCTCTTTTGAGGGCTGTAATTAAAAAGAACATCAAGTCATGGGAACAATGTTTGCCCCATGTTGAGTTTGCATATAATAGTAGTTCATAACACTACTGGTTATTCTCGTTTTGAAATTGTTTATGGATTTAACCCTCTCACTCCTCTTGATTTGCTACCTTTACCTAACAACTCTGTTTTAAAGCATACTGATGGCAGGACTAAGGTTGAATATGTTCGTAAATTACATGAGAAGGTAAAGACACAAATTAAAAAAAAAGGTAGAGAGCTATGCTAGACAAGCTAATAAAGGCAGGAAGAAGGTTGTGTTTGAACCAGGTGATTGGGTTTGGGTTCATCTACGAAATGAGAGGTTCCCTTCCCAAAGGAAATCTAAGCTTCAACCAAGAGGAGATGGACCTTTCCAAGTCCTGTCCAAAATTAATGATAATGCCTACAAGATAGACCTCCCTGGTGAGTATGGTGTAAGTGCTACTTTTAATGTGGCTGATTTGTCCCCTTTTGATGTAGGAGAAGAGGACTACAATTTGAGGGAAAATTCTTCTCAAGAAGGAGGGAATGATGTAGGAGGTGGCATCACTGATATGAATAAGGAGACAATGCCAAATGATCCATTGCAATTGCCAAATGGGCCAATCACAAGGTCAAGGGCCAAGAAGTTTACGGAAGCTCTTAGTGGGCTAATTCGGCAAATGTGAACTAATCATGAAGACATCAAGTCCAAGCCATATCCCAATAATGTAATAAATGCTTAGTGGGGATGATTAGTGTCTTTTCATTTGCTAGTATTTTCCTATTCTTGGAGGGATGTTCCAAGTATAAATAAATGAGGTACAACTCTTGTAATCAGATTTTCAATATCAAGTTAACCTATTTTGGTGAGACTAGTTCTCTTGGGTTCTTTTGAGAATCTCTAAACTTATCAAGGGTTCTTATCCTTGTGGCGTTCATAGGCTTATCAATCCTTGGATTGTGGCGCCTTCCTACCCTTTTTTCTTGTTTTTAATTTTCATTTTACCGTACCTCAGATCAGATCTCGCGACCCACTTGTCCGTTTTCAGTGATTCTTGAGTCTATTTCGTATTTTGAAATGTGCTCTTTCACCTCGTTTTGGAATCACTCAATTCTGAGTTGTGTACCGTGAGATATGATCATTTTTTAGCCAGGACGCGTTGGAGGCTGAATTATGGGCATAAATTCCATTCCTAGTTGATCCAATCCAGTCACTTCTCTTGAGGTTCATATCAATTTACTTTTCACTTCTTTACTATATAATTTTAATAATTATTACTAGTGTAGGCATAAGTGATTAATCTTCTATTCACCCGATTCAAAATTATAACACATGAAGTAAAACATGGCAATAGACAAAGGCTTCTCAAAATCTCTTATTATCACTCATCTTAGATGACACATCCCACCACTACTCATTGATCATAAATTTTAAAGGTTTCCATATAAAATGCGACTAACAGTCAGTGGCCTAAATCAAAAAGAGCTCCTAAGAATGTAAGGTTCCATCTAATCATGAAGTAACATTACCTCCTATTACTTACACAAACTTAGGCTGATAAACTAGGGCCTCAATGTTTCGTCTTTGTAATGTACATGTTACAATTAAAAGTGCCATTACTTCCTAACTTAACTCTTATCAATGACAATGACTCAGATCACTCACCAAACACATCGCACATTCGCATTATATCAGACTTTCACATTAATATCTTACTAAATCAAATCCTAGACAGGATTCTATACTTATAAGCTTTCAGGACGTCAAGCAATAAAACAGGAAACAATACATTCCCAACTTTCAAAGGAGAGACATCTTTATAAAATCACAAAATCTACATCCTGCTTTTCAGACCTATTATGTTAAATGGTACCCCTCATACAGTTCGTCAAAACACCCCTATGAGGAAACTTCCTCGAGCTTTCCGCTGTCCTAGGTACCTCAGATGTAATTGACTTCACTTATCAGAGGACCCATTAACATGATATGAATTTTTCCAATCTTTAACACAGATTACAATCATGAAATAGCTATCAATCATAACCCACCAAAACAGACCAGGCCTTCATACTTCACGTTCACAATAATCTCATTTAAAGTTCCTAGCTATAGTTAAGTTTGCACCCAAGGGACAATTAAAATTTTACGGTACGATACCTCATGCATGAAAACACCAAATTTAGAGTTCCTTAAACAAATGACTAATCACATCCATGCAAGTAGCAATACATCTATTCGATGAGATCATTTCAAAACTAATAATAACATATCATGATGTACACAAGGTAAATATTAAACTTTTAAGCATGGAATTTACAGCATCATATCTAAGTCACAGATTGAATATTGTTTCGATTAAACATCAATTTACCCAAAATCAGAGTGCTCACGTCAAATTTAGCTCTTACATCATACACTCAATTTTCATATTAGACGTCCAACGAATTGTGCAAGTATAATAGAAGAGTTCTACTTAGTACTAGCTCTAGTGGCATATCAAGATAATCAATAATTAACAGTTTCCACAACCGCGGACAGAAGGTAAAAGAGATTCATATTCATTATAGATTTAGAAATTTGAGCACATAGGCAACTAAATCAGGACAATAGTTTATTCCAGAATTTAATATAGAACAAGAAAGTCATAAATCTACTGTTTCCCGTTACTCATTCAATCACATCATAGAGTGAATAGATGCAGTTTAAAGGTCGAAAGTTATAGCCAAAATTAAGTTTTTCTTTTGGAATCAGATACTGTGCAACATGGCGAGAACATAATAGACAATACTCCATAAATTCGTGTTATTGCACAAATAAAAGATACTAATCAATAGAGTTGAACAACTCATGCTATTAAATCCAGAGAATGGTTTATCCCAGCCTTTAACATAAAACAAGAACTCATGGCTTCACGATTTCCCTAATGATAGTTCGATCAAATCATACAGTTGGTAGGTGCAATTTCAAAGCTCGGTATTTCTAACAAAATATAGTTTTCCTTTAGGTTCAAATACGGTGCAGTACAATGAGGAACAATGAACATCACTTAGTTATATGTGTTATGGCATAAACGAAATGTGCAAAAACAATTTTGGACAACCTATACGTCAGGCACAAAGTATTTGATCAAGACATGTTTTCTTTCAATTCACTTTAACTAATCAGAGAAGACCAAGTATAATTCAGGCGTTACTTTAACCGCATGTACTTAAAACAGATTAAATCAATGACCAAGCATAATGCACTGCTCAACAATTTCAGTTGTAATTCACTCAGCAAGAAAATAGAATCATGTAGCTAAAAATTTACATGTGACTAAGTGGTTGACTTTTTAAATGTAAATATTCATCAGAAGTCGCGAACTGATTTGACCAAATTGACATTCTAATGTTCATAAAGTAAACCCAACTCAAAGTCCTATGTACCAGCAGACATCAGTTTTCTGAACCCACAATTCAATGAAATTAACAGGTATGAGCTCATAACAGTCAAAGCTTATAAATAGTCAAATTTCACTATCTCTATTTATTTCCATTGTATCCATAATGCAGATTATCCATACCCATACACGATTTAACAAACATTATAGTACCCAGTTAGAACCTCCTGGCGCTTACTCAAAGATTAATTTTAGCAAAGCATCAATTATCAACATAATAAAACAAGCCAAACAATGTACAGCTCCATATAGTCACAATTTACCTGTTCAGTTCACTATATTTTGAATTCAATTCAGATACCCTTTCTTTAATTACGCATTCAGTTCCAATGTAAGGTAAAAATTTAAACTGGTAAATTCAAGTAATCACCTCATACAATCTGTTGTTATAATCAGAGACAATAAGTTTATATGCAAGTCTAAAAGTGGTCAAAATCACACAAGGCAATCCAATACGTACGAAGTAAAATGACAAATATCACTCACAAGAAGGACACAGAGATAGGAGTCAAGTACCCTACCCTACACATCACCACTTTGTTTAACAGCTTCTTTCTCAAGAATTATGTCTAGTGCCAATTCACTATTAGAAGATTGGTAAGGACAGCAACCCACATGTTAAAGCCTTAATTAATACTAATTCTATGTTCTAAAAGCATTAATCAGATCTACTTAGGTAAGTAACCTATCCCTAGATCAATTTGTCTACGCACAGTTTTAAGGTCAAACAATAAGTCTTCTTAATGCTGGCTACCAACATCAATTATCACGGTTATGTCACAGCTACACTACTCAGTTATGGAATCTGACAGGATTAGTGAAAAGAATAATTGTTTCTATTATCCAGCAAAGTAATACCATTACAACACACAAGAAAAGTCATAAATCAGGAAAACAAGTATATATAGCAGCAATCATTATTTAAAGATGACTTATAATCATTCACAGCTTAGAATATCACAAAAATAATCACATCAAGTATAGATATATAAAACCTTCCTTATAATCCATAATAAACAGAATTTATAAATAACCATTAATTCAAGTAGCAACTCACTATTTCACACATAGTGCTCAGGCACAAGTATACCCCGTGATAACCATGATTGTGCACACACAACTTGCGCGATGGTGAGTTGATCAGGCTCACCACCTAGCAAGGGAATGGGTACAACCATGCTTGATCCCGTGTACTACCAGTATCATCACACCTCCAAATATAAGGCAATTTTAGCTAGTAACTCATTCACAGCTAAGTTCAAACAGCAACAATGCACCGAACATATACAAATAATCAATCAATTCAAACATTGACCATTCAGCAATCAAGTACAAATAACAGATATTTCATCAAATACAGACCTTGAATCAAAACTGCTCTGATACCAATTAGTGTAACACCCTCCCTTGTATGCATCAACGAGAGTTGTTTGCTAAGCGGATTTAGAATTTTCGACGTCATTTTAACACCTGAAATCATTTTGATGTTGCTAATTAAAACTTATAATTGAAATCGGGTTACTTACAAAAATCAGAGTATACTTTCAAAATTTCTTAACTTGCTGAAAATATTATTTTCTTGGCGGACTTTGCTGTCTTGAAAAATTCGTATAAAATCAAGTTCAATGATCCATAAACATATTCTTTGTAATATAGAAAAAGCACGTCTGGGGCTTCGCGTGCATATAAAATAATAGCAAATCGGAGGTCGTTTGCCCCTCAAAACATAACTCGCAAAGTGCTCGCAAAACTGTTTATAAATCAGCACTAAATAAACGTTCAGAAATTATTTTCGCAAAACGTTTTCAGAATTTCTCCAAAGTAATAGATAATCATAAAAGTCTCACAACAGTTATAAAATCATGGTTCCAACAGTAGTCTAAGGTTCTCCACATAACAATAGTACAGGCATCCAACGTCATCCAATAGATAAAATAACAGCAAGTCCAAACAGCAGCAATTAACAGTAAATATCCAAATAATCCATGTCCTCATATGCTCTTTCGTCCTCCTGCAATTTTATAAAAATTGCAGCCCCAAAAGGGTGAGAAAAATCCCAGTAGTGTGATAGCAAAACCAATAATCCAACAATATTAAACTAGGCACAAAATTATAAACAGTCACATCAACATTTCATTTTCCGTTAACATATCATAGTGCGTATATAACGCCATCATTACGCTCATAGCATCGTCGTGCGCGTACATACACAGTGGATATTCCATAATGGCTCCCTCAAAGGTGAATTCCAACTGTGACCTATGCGGACGGAAGCCAAGTGTCCCATACCCTGGCACCGAAGGGATGCCTAAATGATGTGTGCTCAATCGTATGCATATTTATATAAATCTTCTAATCCATGAACAACATTAAATTCGTACATGTATGCCATGATATGTGATGAACCCTTAGTTCATCAGGTTTTTAAGCATGAATTAATATCAATTTGTGTGATTAAATGGATGGAAAAGAGGTTAATGTCCTGGAAATCTCTCAAATACAAGTTCTGAAGCTTATGTTGAAAATTTACATTGTTTTTGTAGGGAAATGAAGCTCAAGAAGCAAAAGAGAGAATGAAGAAGATTCTGAAGAATGGGAAAATTCTAAGTGTTGGACGCTAAAACGCCCAAAACTGAGCGTTTTAGCGCCCTGTTGCACAAAAGATGCTGGTGCTGAACATTAAAACGCCCAACACTGAGCGTTTTAGCGGCCAAGACAGTTAAAAGCAGATGGGCATCCGTCAAGGTTGAGCGCTAAAACATCCAGAAATGAGAGTTTTAGCGCCCATGTCAGTTTTCAGTTGTAATTTGTAAATTATAAAAGGACAAGGGGCCTTCACATTCTGACAAGATTCCACACATCAGATCCAATCCATCATATCTCATTCTGACTTTTCTCATCACACTAGGAGAAGGGAGATCAAATCAGGTCTTGTATGAAGTTGTCTTGATTAATTCTTCATGTTGAGGAATAGTGTAGAACAGACATGTTTACATTGTTTCTCTATTTTTGACAACTTCATCATCAGTGTTCTAGTAGTCAAGGGATTGATGCTAGGATTCTGATGTGATCTTAAGACCTTAGTAATTAATGCATGTATTAAGAAAGGAATCACCAAGGGATTGGGGTTTCTGATTAATGTGTCTATCAGGGTAGTAAGGGATTATACATCTTGAGATGATAAGAAAAAGGTTGATCAACATCACATAGTAGATAATTCATAATGGAAATTGGTTCATCTATAAATTCATGTTTGAGGGAAAATGACATCTGACTACTTGTTTACATTATAATTTACATTTTCTTTATTTATCAAGTTTTAATTCAATTCAGTGTAGTTTCTGGTGACAAGAAATCTATGCAAACAAATATCTTTCATTTGATTCAACTCAAATACATATGGTTAGTCAGTGCTTGACACAAATCCTCGTGGGAACGATCTTTACTCATCATTTTATTACTTGTACGACTAATACACTTGCTAGATCTCCAACAAGTTTTTGGCGCCGTTGTCGGGGGATTTGTCTTCAACATTGACAGACACCATTAATATTTGAGATTGAATCTTTTATTTTTCAGCAATTTATATTTTCATCAATTCTGGTCCAGAGCGCTAAAACGTTCAGACGTGACCGTTTTAGCGCAAGGCTACGCACATCAATATGCACTTGTCTCTGGAGACCAGCGCTAAAACGCTTGATTTCAACGTTTTAGCGCTGGTCCACTCATATGATTTACATGTTTCTGGGTAGTTTTCTTTAGTTTTATTTTGCTGTTTGTTTATTTTTGTAATTCAGTTTAGTACATTGGGATATTCACTGTTTTGATTGATGCACATTGCGATAGTACTGATGCTATTGAGTTATATATGAATGTGTTTCAGTGATCCATTGCTGTTTCAGATTTGAATTAGTTGCTGGGGACAGCAACGTTTAAATCTGGGAATTAGGTGTGATTGAATGGCAAGCAAATTTCATGGAGATGTCACACGAATTGATGAGCCAAAACAGGGAAATATCTCAATCTTTTTCTTTTCTAAGTTTTCTTGTGTGATTTAGATTTTAGCTGTAATATTGAATTTGGATTTCAGTTTTGATATGGAATTTCATGAGGATTTGACTGATCAAAGTTTTATATGATTGATCAAATTAAAGGATACAATCTTATACCTTGCATGCTGAGCTTAAATGAAATGATTGCATGACTCATTCAATGTGTAAGAGTAGAAAGATTAGTTTTGATGCATATAGAGAAAGTCAAGCATGCACTCTGAACTGTGAGGAAATTGAGCCTATACAGAAAATTTTGTTCAGAGAGCACTTCACTGCATGAATAGCTCTGAATTTGCCCTGTTTCTTGCTTGAAATGGTTGATGATGTGTAGGGTAGAGGCATTTCCTTCTTGAACCAGAAAGTTTAAATTGCCAACCTGATATGATCCCCAATAGGAATGGAGGAATGGATCTACTAGGAATGGAAATTCTAATCCCAAATTCATCCACCAACAGGACCTGTTAAGAACAGAGCGTATCTCACGCTACAGACCTCGGATTTGGGTGATTCCAAAACGAGGTGAAAGATGGCTTCCTGAATCACGATTTTGAAACAAGAATCACTGGAAAAGGATATGGAATTCGAGAGATATGGATCCAAGATAATATAGAACGAAATTGGAGTTTAAGGATTATAGGTAGGCGCCACAATTCGAAAGAATTGATAAGCCCAAGAACGCCACAAGGATTGATGCCCTTGATAAGTTCAGAGATTCTCAAAAGAACCCAAGAGAACTAGTCTCACCAAAATAGGTTAACTTGATATTCCCAATCTGTCTTCAAAAGCCATGGTGTTCCCTTATATAGTGGGCAACAACCATATTGAGTTTAACCTAAAAGTACTTACACATAAAAGAAGATAGACAGCCCAATAATCCAGCCCAATAAGCCTTATTACAAAAAGTTTAACTAAATATAAGAAAATAAAAAATTAAGTGCAGAATTTGGGCCAAGTAAAATAAAGCCTTCATGCATATCCATTGAGGCTTATTCTTCAAGGTCTTCAATTTTAATTAAGTGTATCATTTTGGGCTCTTCTTCCTTTAGACTTGGGCTTGTCTCAAGTAAAGTGGTCACCAAGAGATTTAGAGCCTCTTTAGCCTTTTTAGCTTTTGCTCTTGTCATTGGGCCTCCAAGACCTTGTATGTCCTCCAAGTTTGTTGTCTTGGTCATGCCACCTCCTATGTCCTAATCACCAACCTTTAAGTTCCAATTGCATGAAACACTTGAGCCTAGCCTGTTGTCTATCAAGCCAAGAACCACATTTATTCCAATCCTTCAGATTAAAAGTTTCAGATAAGTGATAAGGGATGGAGTGTTCTGTGGGGAGGAAAGTGTTTTTGCAATAAGTGAATGCAAGGTGTTGGAAACATAAGAAAGAAAGAAGGAAAAGAAAGAAAAGGTTGTGAAACACAAAGTGTTTGGAAGAGACAGAGGGAAGTATTAAAGACACAAAGTGTCTGAAAGAAAAAGAAAAAAAAAAAATTTGTTAAAGACACAAAGTGTCAGGAAGAAAAGGAGGAAGAAAGGTTCAAAGAAAAGAACAAGGAATGAAAAGGAAGAAAGTTGAGGGAATTAGGAAGAAATTGATTAATTACTGTGAATTCCCTCTTATCTGAATCTGATTCATTTGATCTGAACTTACCCTTTCACACAAATCCTTACCTTTAGTCAAGCCACACACCAAGCCTCATTGCTAATCATACCAAAACCTTTTTGATCTACCATATGGATCATTGTTACTATGAATAGTGAGAAGATGGGCAAGCCTATGGTTGTTTGAGTGCAGTGAAGAGTGAGTGATAAGTACATCCTTAAACACTAGTGTGCAAGAGTGTTAAAATTCTCATAATTTTTGAGAAGTTCCTAGTGAGGGGGTGTTGTTGTTTGGAAGTCTCTGTATATCATCTTTACTGATCTGTTGAAAAGTCACAAATGATGTTGGGCAAATCATAGGAAATAAGAGATTGCATGGTTATGATTTTTGTATCATGAAATGTTGATCTTTTGTTAATTGAAGTCCATCCTCATGAATTTCATCTGTAAAGAATCTCAAGTCCTTCTCTGTTTTAATTCATTGCTGAGGACAGCAATGTTCAAATCTGGGAATTGTGATGAACCCTTAGTTCATCAGATTTTTAAGCATGAATTAATATCAATTTGTGTGATTAAATGGATGGAAAAGAGGTTAATGTCCTGGAAATCTCTCAAATACAAGTTCTGAAGCTTATGTTGAAAATTTACATTGTTTTTGTAGGGAAATGAAGCTCAAGAAGCAAAAGAGAGAAGGAAGAAGATTCTGAAGAATGGGAAAATTCTAAGTGTTGGGCGCTAAAACACCCAAAACTGAGCGTTTTAGCGCCCTGTTGCACAAAAGATGCTGGTGCTGAACATTAAAACGCCCAAAACTGAGCGTTTTAGCACCTGAACATTAAAACGCCCAAAACTGAGCGTTTTAGCGCCCAAGACAGTTAAAAGTAGTTGGGCATCCGTCAAGGTTGAGCGCTAAAACGTCCAGAAATGAGAGTTTTAGCGCCCATGTCAGTTTCCAGTTGTAATTTGTAAATTATAAAAGGACAAGGGGCCTTCACATTCTGACAAGATTCCACACATCAGATCCAATCCATCATATCTCATTCTGACTTTTCTCATCACACTAGGAGAAGGGAGATCAGATCAGGTCTTTCATAGATCTGATCTGACTCCTCATTTTCTCTGAATTTCCAAATTCTTAGGATTAGTGGTTGTAATAGTTAGTATTTCCTATGTAATTGCACTTGGAGATTGAAGACTCAACTATCATGTCAATGGAGTTTGATCTTTCTTCTCTTGTTTGTATTTCAATTATGTCTTAGGAGAGTCCTTTGTAGTCTGATTCAATGGAACTCAAGTTTGAATTTATGAATGGTTAATTAGATGTTTTGTTTATCTATTATGTGATTGTATGAAGTTGTCTTGATTAATTCTTCATGTTGAGGAATAGTGTAGAACATACATGTTTACATTGTTTCTCTATTTTTGACAACTTCATCATCAGTGTTCTAGTAGTAGTCAAGGGATTGATGCTAGGATTCTGATGTGATCTTAAGACCTTAATAATTAATGCATGTATTAAGAAAGGAATCACCAAGGGATTGGGGTTTCTGATTAATGTGTCTATCAGGGTAGTAAGGGATTACATCTTGAGATGATAAGAAAAAGGTTGATCAACATCACATAGTAGATAATTCATAATGGAAATTGGTTCATCTATAAATTCATGTTTGAGGGAAAATGACATCTGACTACTTGTTTACATTATAATTTACATTTTCTTTATTTATCAAGTTTTAATTCAATTCAGTGTAGTTTCTGGTGACAAGAAATCTACGCAAACAAATATCTTTCATTTGATTCAACTCAAATACATATGGTTAGTCAGTGCTTGACACAAATCCTCGTGGGAACGATCTTTACTCATCATTTTATTACTTATACGACTAGTACACTTGCTAGATCTCCAACAATATGCTTCACACACAACAAGAAACAAATGAAGTATGAGGTGTATATGCATGACTAGATCATCATCATAATAGCATATCTTTCATGTACTTTCCGTACCAAGCTGCCACATAACAGTTACTTCTCATTCATGATTTTCCATCTTGTCACATTCATAGGCAGCATATATATATAGCATATAACAACACATTAATCCAAGGCACATGTGAGCAACAATTCACAATTCTATACGCTAGCTAATAGTCACATTAGGTAATACCACCAAACACTTACTTTGCGCGTCACAATTAATTTACCAGGCAGCAGCGAAATAATCCAAAGTCTCAATGTTTATGCGCACCTAATATATTAACGTACCCAATCAAAATTTCATACAATTATCCCAATGATTTCTAAGCTCCTAAATCATGTACTTTCGTTATATTACACGGTTCCTAGTGTTAATTATATTCTTCCCTTAAGAGCATTCCATTCCTTGCTAGAAATTACCATTTTTCCAAGACTCACCACATATATAGGTTCGGTTTTACCATGCTTTTTCCTTAAACAAATTTTTGGCTTCATATTCAGTTAACAACTAGTTAACAGCAAAGTAATTCAAAGCTTCCAACATAGTCAGATTCGTTTTAAGCCAGAGTTTAGGTGCACCAAAATTTTATATCAACAAGACACTACCCATTTTAGTTAGGCTAGAACAATTAAGTTTTTAGCATACTAATTTCATCCCTTTTATTCACTAACCAATAGCGGAAATCCAAGGTTTCAGAAACACCCATAATCGGTTTTCACATACAAAGAGCTCATTTATTCACAATTTTAACTCTACGAGGCCAAGGGTGCGTTAAGGAGGACCTAACAACATGCTGTTTATTTAATTTAAATTGAACTTAACATATCCAAGTTCACCAAAACAGAATCGGTTTATCCAAGTAAAAACATCAAGGATAGTTTATTTCAAAACTCAACTAATCCATTCATGGTGCGCTACAAGGGGAACCTAAAAGCATGTTGTCCAACTAAGTTTAACATATGCAAAGTCTAATTAATTAGATTAATCCAGGGAGCAGTCCATCAATATTAAAAGGGAGCTCTTTCTTTTCAAGCTCCAAAATCAATTCCTTGAACTTGGAGCGCAGAGGCTTGTTGTTCAACGAAACAGAAACGAAAACAAGGGGATGAAAAGCATTCATCCTCCTAGGATGCATACAAGACCGAAACAGAGAGGGATGAGAGCATGGTTTTCGGTTTTTATACCTCTTGTAGTAACCCAAAATACTCCCAATTCAGCTAAGGTTGCAGCCACTAAGTTGATGCTAAGATTTTCACCCTTCTACCCTTCAAGTACCACGCTAAAAGACTGCATGCAGGGGAACTATCCTATAACACCCCGTATATATCCGGTAATGTTATCATACTATCGTATTAAGCTGCGCTTAATTAAAAATGCGGAATATCTTTTTCTTTTCAATTATGATGTCATTATAATTACCAACTTGCTTATTAATCAATTAATAAAACATCGCCTGTATGCAATTGCAATGAAACAACTAACTGAAATACCTCATTAATTAAAATAACATAATGTATGTCTCTAGTCACGGAACTACAACACGTAGACCGGACCACTAGCAGTTTATACAACTCGACTCAAAACTACTAACAACATAGTGGCATGGACAACTCCCATGCTCACCCAAATAAGGCAACAAGGCCCAACATAAGTCTCAACTCAAAACATAAACAGCAGAAAACATAAACAGCATCCAATCCGGTCATGACAGCAATACAACATAAATATCTTAATCAGCTAAGCTCTGGCCTCCTACCGCCAGAGGCATCAGTCACCATACTACCTGAACCTGAAATAAGCATTCCCTAAACGTGGGGTGATATTTCTAAACAAGAAATCTCAGTAAGACAAGGGGTCCTCAAGGATCTTCCACCCCAAGCTCACTTACATGTGCAATATAAGTTTAAAAGCAGTTCATCAATATCTTTCTAAAACAGTGCAATGCAGCAGATAATCATGTCATGTGTGTCAATTCTATTCTACTGGCCAGAGAAATGCAGGATTTATGTACGTCTAATACCCACAAATAGTGTAAGATGTTACTTGCATCCACCCCGGATCATCGTCTTGTATGACGCCACATACTCAGGCTTACCGTCAAGATGGAACAACACATGCATATTAAAAGCCATTAACACATAAAGCTCAACAACATTTCATATATCAAAAGCATGTAACACAGCATGCATATAACCATGACCCCATGGGTCATGGTGGAACCACAACATGGCTAAACCGAGGACACGAAAGCTTACCTTGCAAGCTAACACCAAAAGCCAAGAGTCCATAGCTCAAAGTCCAAACACAGCAGATTCACAATCTGTTATGGACCAATAATATATCAATAAACATGCACCGCAAGCATACAATATTAAGACAACGTCTTTCCATTATGTTTTACTTCTTAAGGCTTCAAACAAGCCATAAGCCCTTAATCATATGATTCTGACTTATATTAATTAATTACAGAAGTTCAACTTCCTCAAACAAGGGTCCACAAACCCATAGATCAGTTCTGGATGAACAGTACGCTACTGTTCCTCGCAAACCCAGAATATCCGGATATTTCTCGGGGACATATCCGGATATCCAATATCCGGATGTCTCACGGGCAATATCCGGATATCCAATATTCGGATATCAATCTGGCAATATCTGGATATCACTATCCGGATATCCAGATCCCATATCCGGATACCCATATCCGGATATCAATATTCGGATATTCCACGGGCAAATATCCGGATATTTTGCGACAGAATGTAGTTTCTGCATTTCGCGAAGATATCCTTCCAAGGTTCCATTTTTAACACTTCCAGAAGCTTAAACATGCATCTTAAGATTCGTATGACAGTTGGTTACTTGTTTAATTCAATAAACATGCCAAGACTTCATCTTTAAGCAACAAAACTCAAGACCAAGATTGGTACAACTTACCACAGTTAAAACTTAGGAAAATAGGTGCTCTAGGAGCTCACACAACAGCTCCAAGGTTCTGACTCGAACACCAAACGAAAATGCCTTCATAAAGGTAGGTTCTTTCACACCAAAGGTCACTACTTGGACCTCAAAATGCCATGACCATGGATCAACTACACCAACTCCCAAAGTTAGCACCCAAGGGCCCTCAAGACAACCCACCAACTCAGAAATGGAGCTCACAACACACTCACCCAAGTGTTTCCCACTCACCCAAGGTGTTTTGGAGAAGAAACCAAGGAGAAAGGAAGCTCCTTGGCTCACAACAATGGAGGAGAAGGTGGCAAGAAGATAGCTGACTCAAGACTCAGCAAAACTCATGCTCAAAGTCTATTTTCTAGGGTTGTGTGTGCTTAAGAAGAGTATTTATAGCGGTTTAACTATAAAACACACAGTATTAACTTTAATTGATACGCTTAGCATTTTAATTCCAAACTTTGGATCCTTAACCAACTTAATTTTACAAGAATTATCATATTTTTCTTATAATTTTCGGAGCACCTTTCTGGTACGCGCTTTTCATAACCAGTACCATTTTTCTGGCACCAGTTCTTATTATTTTGACTTGAAACTCGTTTTACAAGTCCTACATATTATTCTAGTAATTATCATGCACTTATAATAATTTTCTGGGATACTTTTTCGATACAAATTTATACCGACTAGCAGAACCGGTATTTGCACTTTTCTTCCGAAAAGCGACTTTCAGCATTCCTAATCACTTACTATAATTATTAAAGCCTCATAATAATTATTAGGGTCAATTATGGAATTATTTCCTAATTTCACATAATTAACTAATTAATTTCCTTAATTAACAGTGCGGGTTCTTACATTCACCCCACCTTTTTAGTATTTTGTCCTCCAAATCAGAATATACCTATCTCGGAAGTCGGGATACTGCCGGAGAAGCTCGTCCTCTCGCTCCCAGGTACACTCCTTAGGAGTTCTTCCTGACCATTTCACTTTGATCATCAGAATGATCTTGCTCCTCAGCTGCTTCTCGCCACGATCGAGAATCTTGAGTGGTCCGACGGGAGTTTTCAAGTTCTCCCGAACCTCCACATCATCCGGTTGCACCACGTGCGAAGGATCCGCTACATACTTTTGAAGTTGAGACACGTTAAACACGTTGTGGATGTTGGCTAGGTTCGGAGGCAAGGCAAGCCGGTAGGCAACAAGTCCTACTCTACCAAGAATCTGATAGGGCCCAATAAACCGCGGGCTCAGCTTCCTCACTCCGAGTGCCCGTCCAACACCGGCGACAGGTGAAAGTCTCACAAACACATGCTCACCCTCACTGAACTCCAGTGGACGATGCTTGACATCGTAGTAGCTCTTCTGGCGATCCTGCGCCTGCTTCAGCTCTTCTCTGATCATCTGAATCTGCAGGGTGGTATCTTGGACAAAGTCAAAGCCAAACAACTCACAATCCCCAACCTCAGACCAGCAGGTAGGTGTGCGACACCTCCTACCGTAGAGCGCCTCGTAGGGTGCCATGTCCAGGCTAGCATGGAAACTGTTGTTATACGAAAACTCCACCAAAGGAAGGTACGTATCCCATGCCGAGCCCTACTCCAACGTGAAAGCCCGCAATATGTCCTCCAAGGTCTGGATAGTCTGCTCAGTCTGTCCATTAGTCTGAGGGTGATAGGTTGTACTCAATCTCAACTGAGTACCAAAAGCTCCCTGCAGCGCCTCCCAGAACCGAGATGTGAACTTCGGGTCCCTATCACTGATGATACTCTCGGGCACCCCGTGAAGCCTCACGATCTCGCGAACATACAGTTTGGCCAACTGCTCAGTAGTGAAGCTCACCTTCACTGGAAGAAAATGGGCAGACTTCGTCAGTCTGTCCACAATGACCCATATCGAGTCACAGCCAACCTGAGTCTTCGGTAAACCCACAACGAAGTCCATGGAAATGCTCTCCCATTTCCATTCCGGAATCTCAAGAGGTTGAAGTTTACCAGACGGCTTCTGGTGGTCAATCTTCACCCTCTGGCAGATCAAACACTTGGACACATACACAGCTATGTCCTTCTTCATTCCTGGCCACCAGAAATTCCTTTTCAGGTCTTGGTACATCTTTGTGGCACCAGGGTGAACAGTAAACTGTCTCTTATGGGCCTCCGCCATAACCTCTTCGGTCAAAGGACCTCGAGGAATCACAACACGCTTCTGAAACAACAGAAGTCCATCCTTATTCCAAGAGACACACCGTCTTGGTTCTTCACGTAGTCGATACACTCTCTCTGCGCTTGCGCATCTTGGATCTTCTCCATAAGTCACAGTCTCCATCTCGAGAAGTGCACCCCCAAACAAGGTTGTCACCTTCAGATCTTGAAACTTCTCTATGAGGTCGAAGTCACCCATCGTCAAACTAGATAGACTCACGGATTTCTGACTCAAAGCATCAGCTACCACATTGACCTTGCTAGGATGGTACTTCAACTCAAAGTCGTAGTCCTTCAGAAACTCCATCCATCTCCTCTGCCTCATGTTCAGCTCCTTCTGATCAAACAAATACTTCAAGCTCTTGTGGTCACTGAACACCGCAAACTGCATACCGAACAGGTAATGCCTCCATATCTTGAAAGCAAACACAATCACAGCCAACTCCAAATCATGAGTCGGGTAGTTCTCCTCATGAGGCTTCAACTACCTCGAAGCAAAAGCAACAGCTCTACCAGACTGCATCAACACACAGCCCAGCCGCTTTCCAGAAGCATCACAGTAAACCTCAAACTGCTCCTCAGGATCAGGAAGGACCAACACAGGTGAAGTAGTCAATCTCTCCTTCAACTCCTGAAAGAACGCCTGACACTCATGAGTGCACACAAATGGAGTCTCCTTTCGGGTAAGGAGAGTCAAAGGGAGAACCATCGTGGAGAAACCCTTGATGAACCTCCGATAGTAACCTGCCAAACCTAAGAAGCTTCTCACCTCCGTAACTGTCTTGGGCCTCTCCCAATCCAGCACGGCCTCAATCTTGTTGGGATCCACTGCAACTCCATCCGCTGAAATCACATGCCCCAGAAACTTGACTGATTTGAGCCAAAACTCACACTTAGAAGGTTTAGCATAAAGCTTTTTCTCCTTCAGCACTTGCAGAAAAATCCTCAGATGCTCTGCATGCTCCTCCTCAGTCTTGGAGTAAATTAGAATGTCAACAATAAAGACGATCACAAACTGATCCAGATACGGCTGGAAAATCCTGTTCATGTAATCCATGAGCACTGCCAGCGCATTGGTGAGTCCAAACGGGATCACCAAATACTCAAAGTGACCGTATCTCGAACGAAATGCGGTCTTAGGGACATCCTCCGGCTTCACCCGAATCTGATGGTATCCGGACCAAAGATCAATCTTGGAATACACGCAAGCACCCCTGAGTTGATCCAACAGATCATCAATCCGAGGAAGGGGATACTTGTTCTTGATCGTCACCTTGTTCAACTGCCTGTAGTCGGGGCACAATCGCATTGTCCCGTCCTTCTTCTTCACAAAGATGACTGGTGCTCCCCAAGGAGAAACACTCGGCCGGATGAAATCTTTCGCTGAAAGATCCTAAATATGCTTCTTCAGCTCAGCCAACTCCGGTGGCGACATCCGATATGGAGCTAAGGAAATCGGCCCCACACCAGGCAACAAATCAATGGAGAACTTTATTTCCCGCTGTGGCGAAAACTCAGGAAACACCTCGAGGAACTCCCCCACCACAGGAATGCCAGTGATATCCTCTTGTGTCCCCCTCACCAAACCTCCCAACATGACATACCCGAATGCCCCTGCTCTCAAGGCCTTCCTAGCATGCAGCAATGAAATATATGGCGAGGAACTAGTTGTGGAATCACACGGAGACATCACCACGCGCTTTGCACAGCAATCAATCAGTGCATAATTTCTAGACAACCAATACATGCCCAGAATAATCTCCAAGTTGGCCATCGGCAATCCTATCAGATCCACTGAGAACTCACGGCCATCCCATTGAAACGCTACATCGCGATGTACAGTGGTAGAATCACATATTTCTCCGGTGGCGGTAGTCACCCGCAACAGTGGTGAAAGCAAAAATATGGGCAACTCAAGCCCCAAAGCAATCAGGGTAGCAACAAACGAATGCGTAGCCCAGGAATCAAACAATGCATCAACAACAATACCACCAATCGACACGGTACCTCTAACAAGGTTCGGAGCGCGGTTCGACTGCTTCCTATCCAAGGTGTACACACGCCCATCAGAAGGTGGCACCGCAGGTGCCGAAGTAGAAGCCATTGAAACCATCTGCAAAGGAACTGCCTAAACAGCTGCAGCTCTCGCCGTCGACGACGGACAGTCTCTAGAGAAGTGGCCCTCCTTGCCACACTGGAAATAGATCAGCTGACCTGAAGCACAACGACCAGCATGCTCCTTTCCGCACCCCGCACATCTCGGAGTGGAAGAAGGCCTAGCAAAACTCCCCTGCGGTGAAACAGTCCTCTTGAACTGACCAGGCGCCTGCCTAGTCGCCAACTGTTTACCTTTGCCCTTCCCAGCAAACTTCCTGTCCTTCCAAGAAGTAGAAACAGGAGTGGAACTGACAGTCCCCTTGTTCTCGTCGACCTTGGCCCTCTTGGCCTTGCTCGCTATGCAGACATCCTCAATGTCCTTACACTGTTGAACCAGTGTACCAAAATCCCTCGAAGCAGCTCCAGCAATATGCTCAGCAATCACCTCACTAATCCTCTGCGGAACTTAGCAGTCAGAAACATCGGAGTAGGAGGAACCATCCGGAAGTGCGCAAACTTCACCAGCTCATTGAACTTGGCCAGGTACTCGTCAACAGACATCGAGCCCTGAACCAATCGATCAAACTCCCCCTGCTTCCTCTCCTGCGCATCGTAGGGAAAGTATCTGCCCAAGAAGCATTCCTCGAAGAAAGGCCACGTCAAAACACGAACTTGCATCTCAAAAGCACGAGAGGTGTTCGTCCACCACTCATGGGCATCGCCCTCCAGCATGTAAGTCGAGAACATCAGCTTCTGTGGGTCTGTACACTGCATGACCCGAAATATCTTGTCCAGCGATTCCAGCCATCTCGTCGCAACAATAGGATCCAAAGACCCCTCAAACACAGGTGGCTTATGCTTCCTGAAAGCATTCAGCCAGCGATCTATCACATCACGATCCTCAGCAGGCTCTACAAGAGTCTCTCTCATCTCAGCGACATGAGCAGCACTGCCATTGTGACTTAGGCTCTCATCCTGAACACTAGGTGGAGGCGGTGGCGGTGGTAACTGGCCTACAGCAGAACCAGTCCTCATCTCCTCCAACATGACTCTCATCATCGTCATGTTCGCCATCCTGTTCGCCTCGAGGACATCCTCTAGAGAAGTGGCCCTCCTTGCCACACTGGAAATAGATTAGCTAACCTGAAGCATAACGACCAGCATGCTTTTTTCCGCACCCTGCACATCTCAGAGTGGAAGGAGGCCTAGCAAAACTCCCCTGCGGTGAAGCAGTCCTCTTGAACTGACCAGGCGCCTGCCTAGTCGCCAACTGTTTACCTTTGCCCTTCCCAGCAAACTTCCTGTCCTTCCAAGAAGTAGAAACAGGAGTGGAACTGACAGTCCCCTTGTTCTCGTCGACCTTGGCCCTCTTGGCCTTGCTCGCTATGCAGACATCCTCAATGTCCTTACACTGCTGAACCAGTGTACCAAAATCCCTCGAAGCAGCTCCAGCAATATGCTCAGCAATCACCTCACTAATCCTCTGCAGAACATAGCAGTCAGAAACATCGGAGTAGGAGGAACTATCCAGAAGTGCGCAAACTTCACCAGCTCATTGAACTTGGTCAGGTACTCGTCAACAGACATAGAGCCCTGAACCAATCGATCAAACTCCCCCTTCTTCCTCTCCTACACATCGTAGGGAAAGTATATGCCCAAGAAGCATTCCCCGAAGAAAGGCCACGTCAAAACACGACCCTGCATCTCAAAAGCACGAGAGGTGTTCGTCCACCACTCATGGGCATCGCTCCCCAGCATGTAAGTCGAGAACATCAGCTTCAGTGGGTCTGTACACTGCATGACCCGAAATATCTTGTCCAGCGATTCCAGCCATCTCGCCGCAATAATAGGATCCAAAGACCCCTCAAACACAGGTGGCTTATGCTTCCTGAAAGTATTCAGCCGGCGATCTATCACATCACGATCCTCAGCAGGCTCTACAAGAGTCTCTTTCGTCTCAGCGACATGAGCAGCACTGCCAATGTGACTCAGGCTCTCATCCTGAACACTAGGTGGAGGCGGCGGCGGTGGTAACTGACCTACAGCAGGAGCAGCCCTCATCTCCTCCAACATGACTCTCATCATCATCATGTTCGTCATCCTGTTCGCCTCGAGGACATCCTCAGTGGTCCTCTGGTTCGCTCCACGAACCTCTTCTGCGGCTATCCGGTTCGCCTCGCGAACAGCATCCATCATTGTTGCGTTGGCCAATCTAGTGGCCTCCTGATCGGCTAGCCTAGCCGCCTGCATCTCAGCCAATGCAGTCAGGATAGGATCGGGTTGATCCTCAGAAGTCTCTCGTGTTCTCCCGGACCTTACCATGACTCTGCACAAGTTACACAAATTATAAGTTGATCAGGCCCATGCAATGTGATTACATATGCATTATCATAATAAAATTTGATGGAGTAAACACACAAGACAGACACAGCAAAACATCCTAGCTATTGCAATACATACAGGTTTTTCCCTCGAACCATTGCTTTGATACCATAAATGTAACACCCCGTATATATCCGATAATGTTATCATACTATCGTATTAAGTTGCGCTTAATTAAAAATGTGAAATATCTTTTTCTTATCAATTATGATGTCATTATCATTACCAACTTGCTTATTAATCAATTAATAAAACATCGCCTGTCTGCAATTGCAATGAAACAGCTAACTGAAATACCTCTTTAATTAAAATAACATAACGTATGTTTCTAGTCATGGAACTACAACACGTAGACCGGACCACTAGCAGTTTATACAACTCGACTCAAAAGTACTAACAACATAGTGGCATGGACAACTCCCATGCTCACCCAAACAAGGCAACAAAGCCAAACATAAATCATAAGTCATAACAACATAATATATCAATAAACATGCACCGCAAGCATACAATATTAAGACAACGCCTTTCCATTACGTTTTACGTCTTAAGGCTTCACACAAGCCATAAGCCCTTAATCATATGATTCTCACTTATATTAATTAATTACAGAAGTTCAACTTCCTCTAACTAGGGTCCACAAACCCATAGATCAGTTCTGGATGAACAGTACGCTACTGTTCCTCGCAAACCCAGAATATCCAGATATTCCTCGGGGACATATCCGGATATCTCACAGGCAATATCCGGATATCCAATATCCGGATATCACTCTGGCAATATCCGGATATCACTATCCGGATATCCAGATCCCATATCCGGATATCAATATCCGGATACCCATATCCGATATCAATATTCAGATATTCCACGGGCAAATATCCGGATATTTTGCAACAGAATGTAGTTTCTGCATTTCGCGAAGATATCCTTCCAAGATTCCATTTTTAACACTTCCAGAAGCTTAAACATGCATCTTAAGGTTCATATGACAGTTGGTTACTTGTTTAATTCAATAAACATGCCAAGACTTCATCTTTAAGCAACAAAACTCAAGACCAAGGTTGGTACAACTTACCACAGTTAAAACTCAGCAACATGGGTGCTCTTGGAGCTCACACAACAGCTCCATGGTTCTGACTTGAACACCAAACGAAAATGCCTTCACAAAGGTAGGTTCTTTCACACCAAAGGTCACCACTTGGACCTCAAAATGCCATGACCATGGCTCAACTACACCAACTCCCAAAGTTAGCACCCAAGGGCCCTCAAGACAGCCCATCAACTCAGAAATGGAGCTCACAACACACTCACCCAAGTGTTTTTCACTCACCCAAGGTGTTTTGGAGAAGAAACCAAGGAGAAAGGAAGCTCCTCTCACAACAACGGAGGAGAAGGGGTCAAGATGGTGGCTGACTCAAGACTCAGCAAAACTCACGCTCAAAGTCTGTTTTCTAGGGTTGTGTGCCCTTAAGAAGAGTATTTATAGCGGTTTAACAATAAAACACACAGTATTAAATTTAATTGCTACGCTTAGCATTTTAATTCCAAACTTTGAATTCTTAACCTACTCAATTTTACAAGAATTACGATATTTTTCTTAAAATTTTCGGAGCACCTTTCTGGTACGCGCTTTTCATAACCAGTACCAGTTTCTGGCACTAGTTCTTATTATTTTGACTTGAAACTCATTTTACAAGTCCTACATATTATTCTAGTAATTATGATGCACTTATAATAATTTTCCGGGATACTTTTTCGGTACGCATTTATACCGACTAGCAGAACCGGTATCTGCACTTTTCTTCCGAAAAGCGACTTTCAGCATTCTTAATCACTTACTATATTTATTAAAGCCTCATAATAATTATTAGGGTCAATTATGGAATTATTTTCTAATTTCACATAATTAACTAATTAATTTCCTTAATTAACGGTGCGGGTTCTTACATATTCACTCTCCAAGAACTTAGATTTGCAGCTCCTTTATGTTTGTGGTTTGGCAGCCTTAAACAGAGAAGGGAGAGGAAAATGATGCTTAAGGGTTGTGCTATGTGCTCATGGAGCTCACGGTTTCTTGCTAGGATGAGGGGATAGTGTGTAATTTTTCTTGAGGTTTACCACTCTATGGTGTTCACGGCTTGTGGAGGCAAAGAGGGAGAGATGAACTATGGTTTGTTTTCCTTGCTAGGTACCAACGGTCTTGAGAGAATGAGATGAGAAGGTTGGTATAGGGTTTTTAATTTGAAAGAAAGGATCAGCTTCCTTCCTCTTTAGGTGCGCACAAGTAATGGAGAGCTCTTGGTTTTGGATGCTGAACCATAGATGACCCATTCAGATTTCCGTTTAATCCCATTAGTTGCATGAGAAACAAGGCTGCTAAGTTTAGCTACTAAAGTGACTAGATTTCTTCCTCCTACCAATGCGCCTAGAAGGAAAAGGATTAAAGTGGCTGATGTCCTTTTTAGCCAATGGAAACACATGCATGCTGACTTTCCTCTTCCCATTGGACGCATGCTAAGACATGGCTGACTAGGGGTTGTCTAAAGCTACAAGCAATTAGCTTGCTTTTGGGTCCACTCCATGCGCATGACTAGAAGATGTAAGGATAAGTGTGTGAAGCTTATTACCGAATGGGAGGTAGTATTTAGATTTCTCTACTAGATAGGTTAATGGAAGATAGTATGCCAAGGTTTATGTTGGGCTGAATCAAATCCCCTCTTGAAGGTTTGGGCCATGGCCCTTGTAAGGAAAATGGTCCAAAACTAATTCTCCCAAAGGGTTCGCTAATTTCTTCATGTACTAGCCTACTAACTCCTACCCCCAACACTTAACTTTAATTTAGTTAAGGTAGTCTTATTTATATGTTTAAATCAATCATACTCTTCATAGCTTAGTGTTTCGAATTCTGTAAAAATATTGAACACAACTCTCTCATAATTGTATCTAGTATAAGTTGTTCTTAATTTAAATTAAGTTCACACTAAATAAATATATATATATATATATATATATATATATATATATATGTGTGTGTGTGCATATATTTCGAATGACAAGTCAAGCTTCCACATTATGAATGATAATTTATATAAGTTCCTAATTTTTTTACGGGATGTTACAGAATTCATCCAGTTCATCCAATTGCAGTAGCATTTTATCACCTGCTGCTTTTGAATCAAAGTTTAAAAACTTAACAGCCCACAATGCTCTATTCTCCAATCCCACAGGAAAATGACATGCTTTCCCAAACAACAACTGAAATGGAGACATTCCAATAGGAGTCTTGAATGCTGTCCGATATGCCCACAAAGTGTCATCAAGTTTCTTGGACCATTGAGTCCTAACATTTCCAACAGTCTTCTCCAATATACGTTTAAGTTCCCTGTTAGAAATCTCAACCTGACCACAAGTCTGTGGATGGTACGGAGTACTTATCTTGTGCCTGACTCCATATTTTTCAAGGACAGCCTCAACGAACCTGTTGTCAAAATAAGTTCCCCCATCACTGATTATAGCTCTTGGGACTCCAAATCTCACAAAGATGTTCATTTTCAGAAATGCGATCACAACCCGAGAGTCATTAGTTTGTGTGGCTATGGCTTCAACCCATTTTGACACATAATCAACTGCCACCAGGATATACTTGTTTGAGTAGGAAGAGGGAAAAGGTCCCATGAAGTCCATACCCCAAACATCAAAGATCTCCACCTCCAGTATATTTTTCAAAGGCATTTCATGTCTCCTGGAGATGTTACCAGTCCTCTGACAGTTGTCACATGCTTCCACATATTTTCTGGCATCCTTGTACAATGTGGGCCAATAGAAGCCACTCATCAAAACTTTGGCTGCTGTTCTTTCACCTGCAAAGTGTCCACCATAGGCTGAACCATGACAGTGCCATAAGACATTTTTTTGTTCCTCCTCTCGAATGCATCTTCTGATTACTCCATCTAAACATCTATAGAAGAGGTATGGTTCATCCCAAATGTATCTCCTCACATCATGCAGAAATTTCTTCCTCTGTTGCCAGGGGAAATCCTTTGGCATGGCTCCAGCAGCTTTGTAATTGGCAAAATCAGTAAACCATGATGGAGTATTAATTCTTAAGACTTGATCCTGCACCAACTGGGAAACAGTGCTTATGGCCAGTATTTGCTCATCAGGGAACTCCTCCTTAATCACCACTTCCGGACCCTCTTGTAGATTTGTCTCTGTGATCCTGGATAAGTGATCAGCCACCAAGTTTTCGACTCCCTTTTTATCTTTGATCTCCACTTCAAACTCTTGCAGAAGTAACATCCATCGAAGTAACCTGGGCTTAGCATCCTGCTTTGTTAACAAATACTTTAAAGCTGCATGGTCAGTGTAAACAATAACCTTTGACCCTAGCAGATATGACCTGAATTTGTCAAATGCATACATAATTGCCAATAACTCTTTCTCTGCAGTAGCATAATTCTTTTGTGCCTTATTAAGAATTTTACTGGCATAGTAAATGACATGCAATAATTTGTCTTTCCTTTGGCCTAGTACTACCCCCACAGCATAATCACTGGCATCACACATCAATTCAAAAGGTAATGAAAAATCAGGTGCCATGATTATTGGTGCAGTTATCAACTTGTCTTTCAAAATATTAAATGCATGCAAGCAGTCAGCAGTAAACAAAAACTCTTGATCCTTCCCTAACAACTTGCATAAAGGTTTTACAATTTTGGAAAAGTCTTTTATGAAGCGTCTATAAAACCCTGCATGACCTAGAAAACTTCTCACACCTTTTACATTTATGGGAGGGGGTAGTTTCTCAATAACAGAGATTTTGGCTTTATCCACTTCAATCCCTCTGTTGGACACCTTATGTCCCAAAACAATACCCTCTGTCACCATGAAGTGACCTTTCTCCCAGTTCAGCACAAGATTACAATCTTGGCATCTTTTTAAAACACTATCCAGGTTTTCTAGACATGCATCAAAAGTAGGACCAAATACAGAAAAATCATCCATAAAAATCTCAATGCATCTTTCTACTATGTCAAAGAATATGGAAAGCATGCACCTTTGAAAAGTTGCTGGTGCATTGCATAAGCCAAAAGGCATCCTCCAGTATGCAAAGATTCTATATAGGCAAGTAAATGTCGTTTTCTCCTGATATTCTGGGGCCACAGCTATCTGATTATAGCCGGAGTATCCGTCTAAGAAGCAGTAGAAGGCATGTCCTGCCAATCCCTCCAGCATTTGGTCTAGGAATGGAATAGGGAAATGGTCCTTCCTTGTTGCTTTGTTGAGTCTCCGGTAGTCAATGCACATTCTCCAACCAGTGACTGTTCTTGTAGGGATCAGTTCATTGTTCTCATTCCTTACAACAGTGATCCCTCTTTTCTTAGGCACTGTCTGAACTGGACTCACCCAAGCACTGTCTGAAATAGGATAAATCATGCCAGCATCAAGCAACTTCACCACCTCCTTCCTCACTACCTCCTTCATAGTGGGATAGAGTCTTCTCTGTGGTTGCCTCACTGGTTTGACCTCCTCTTCCATCAATATCTTATGAGTGCAGAAGGAAGGGTTGATACCCTTGAGATCTGAAAATGACCAGCCCATGGCTGTCTTGTTCTTCTTGAGCACCTCAACCAACTTCACTTCCTCCCTTTCAGACAACAACGCATTTATAATGGCTGGGTATGTTTGATCATCCCCAAGGAACACATATTTAAAATTTGAAGGTAGTTCTTTCAGTTCTACCTTAGGTGCTCCCTTAGGAATGTCATCTACCTTCTTTTCCAACTCTTCAACCACTGGTTCCTCCTGATAATATTCCCCACTTATCTCTTCCTTAAATTTGTCTTCCTCTACTGACAAGTCTTCTTCTCCTATCACTTCTTCCACTACCTCTTGTATGATATCAATTCTGAAACAATCCTCCACATCAACAGGATGTTTAATGGCTTCAAACACATCTATTGTAACTGTTTCTTCATTCACCCTTAGCATCAGCTTCCCTTGTTCAACATCAATCAGGGATCTGGCAGTTGTTAAGAATGGCCTCCCTAGAAGTAGAGGGCTTTCAGTATCTTCTTCTTTCATGTCAAGTATCACAAAATCCACAGGAAAGATGAATTTATCCACCTTGACCAGAAAATCTTCTACCACTCCTTCTGTCTCTTGATGGATCTATCTGCTAGATGCAGAATAACATTGGTATCTTTTAACTTGTTAATCCCCAAAGCTCTACAGACAGACAATGGCATCAAATTCATGCTGGCCCCCAAGTCACACAGTGCTTTTCCTACTTCCACATCTCCAATGGCAATAGGAATGTTGAAACTTCCTGGGTCTTTTAACTTCGAAGGAAGCTTCTTTTGAATCAGGGCACTACACTCCTCTGTTAATGCCATAGTCTCACCATCCTTCAGCTTCCTCTTTTTAGACAGAATATCCTTCATGAATTTTGCATAGTGGGGCATGTTCTCCCAGGCTTCAGCAAATGGAATGTTGATCTGCAATTTCTTGAAAATATCCAGAAACCTTGCATAATGTTGCTTCTGAACCTCCTGCTTCAACCGCTGAGGATAAGGAACTTTGGCATATGGAGATAGGTTAATTGATTGGTCCTGCTTGTTAGCCATTTTCTTCTTCTCCCACTTCATCAACTTCTTAGGTGAAGAATTATTCTTAACTACTACTTCATCTTCTTTCTTATCTTTCTCAACTTTTTCTTCTTCTTCTTTTTCAACTACAACATCTTCAACAACAACTTCCTCCCCATCTTTCTTTTCTTCCACTTTTTGTTTAACCGGTTGAAGCACAAGCCCACTTCTTGTAATTATGGACGTGCAATGCTCCTTTGGATTCACCATGGTATCACCTGGAAACTTTCCCTGTGGCCTCTCAGATATCTGTCTAGACAACTGGCCAATTTGTGTTTCCAAATTCCGGATGGATGCTTCCTGTTTCCTGAATGCTGTCTTTGTCTCTTGCATGAAAGCATAAGTTTCTTCTCTAAAAGAGTTTGACCCCTGAATATAACCTTGAGTAGTCTTTGATAACGAGGCAAAAGATTTCTCCCATGCAGAGGTATCACCTTGTTGTGCTGAATGTGTTGGAGGAGGATGCAGTGGAGGATTCAACTGATGATTGGAACTGTAACTGAACCCTGGGTGTTGATTGTTATTCTTCCATGGTGGAACATATACATTTTGCCCCTGGTTGTTATGGTTCCTCTGATCATACTATACCTCATTCACTTCTGTTTGTTCAGCAGATCCCCCATAATCACAATCATCTGTAACATGGCTTTTCTCACAAATGGCACACACAGAATTAGTGTCCACAGAAGCAGCCTTTTGGGAAGATAGCTGCTTAGTGAGAGCATCCAGTTGTTTTTGCTGTTGTTTTTGTATTTGCATCATCTGATCATTTTTGGCTAACAAGGCATCATAGCCATCGAGTTTTATAATTCCCATTCTTCTATCACTCACTGGAGCATTATCAAACTCCTGAGATGCTAGGGACTCAAATATGTCAAGGGCTTCCTGAGGAGTCTTGGTTGTCAATGAACCACCAGTTGTGGCATTCACCAATGTCCTAGTGTTGGTTGTCAACCCTCGGAGGAATATTGATGCCTGATTCCACACTTCTATACCGTGTTATGGACATTTCTTCAAAAGTGTCTTGAACCTCTCCCAAGCCTCATAGATAGACTCTGACTCTTTTTGCTTGAATCCTGTAATCTCATCCTTCAATTTTGCCTTCTTGGATGCTGAAAAGAACCTGGCCAAGAACTTGGTCTGCAAATCATCCCAAGTTGTGATACTCCCTTGTGGTAGTGACTGTAACCATCTCCTGGCGTCTTCCTTCAGTGAATGAGTAATCAGCCTTAACAAGATAGCATCTCTGGTCACCCCATTGATTTTCACAATATCACTCAACAGTAAAAAAATTTCAATGTGCAGGTATGGATCTTCTGCACTGGTTCCAGCAAACTGTTCCTTCTGCACCAATTGTACTAGTGCAGGCTTCAACTCAAAATTATTGGGCTCCACTGTAGGTCGAACCACACTCCCTATTGGTGGAATGACAGTGGGAGTCATGTAATCTCCCAGTGTCCTCTGTGGTGGTGGCACATGATTTTCTGCCATAATCTCTTCTTGAACTGTCACACTTGATTCACCCTTTTCTTGTAACTGTCTTCTTCTTGTTGCATTCCTGTTCTTCCTAATTGTCCTTTCTAATTCTAGGTCAAACAACAAAGAATTTGGATCAATAGTACCTCGCATACACCAGAATTGAAATTGAACAAAAATTCACACAAAAATATAAAGTGCTGAAAATTAAAGGATTCAATCTCAAATACCAAAGGTGTCTGTCAATGTTGAAGAACAAATCCTCGGCAACGGCGCCAAAAACTTGTTATGTATTTAGCAAGTGTACTAGTCACACAAGTAATAAAATGATGAGTAAAGATCGTTCCCACGAGGATTTGTGTTCAAACACTGATTAACCATATATACTTAAGTTGTATCATACAAAAAGTTATTGGTTGCATTGATTTCTTGTCACCAGAAATTGAATTGAATTAAATTAAGATTTGATAAAACAAATGAAATGTGAATTATAATTTAAACAAGTAGTCAGACATCAATATCCCTTAAGCATGAACTTACGAAAGAATCAATCCTACTATGAATTATCTCCCATATGATGTTAATCAACCTTTTTTTCTTATCATCAAGATGTAATCCCTTACTATCCTGATTGATACATTAATCAGAAACCCCAATCCCTTGGTGATCCCCTTCTTAATACATGCATTAAATACTAAGATCTTTGAGATTACATCAGAATCCTAGCATCAATCCCTTGAGTACTAGAACACTGATGATGAAATTGTCAGTTATAGGAATAATGTAAACATCCCTCTTCTACACTATTCCCTTGCTGGAAAGCATTAATAAAGACAACTTCATATCATCACATAAGAGATAAACAAAGTATTCAATTAACCATTCATAAATTCACACTTGAGTTCCATTGAATCAGACTACAAAGGACTCATTAGTGTCACACCCTCCCTTGAATGCATCCAAGAGAGTTGTTTGCTAAGCAGAATTAGAGATTTTTTGGCGTCATTACTTTGATACTGAAAAATCATTTAGATGTTACTAATTAAAACTTATAATTGAAATTGAGCCACTTACAAAAATCAGAGTGCACTTTTCCAAATTTCTTGATTTGCTGAAAATATTAAATTTCCTGGCAGACATTGCTGTCGTGAAAAATTCGTATAAAATCTAGTTCAACGATCCACAAAAATATTCTTTGTAATATAGAAACTAGACATCTGGGGCTTCGCGTACATATATTATACCCGAATTGGAGGTGAATAGCCCCACGAAACAGAACTCGTAAGGTACTTGAAAATTCGTTGTATTTTTTCCAAAACCTCCTGACTTGTAAAAATCATAATAATTCGGAATTACAAGCATTGAACATAATCTTTATATAATCTGAAAGTACACAACTGGGGCTTTACGTACATATGAATTATACCTCATTCGGAGGTCTATAGCCCCACTAAATATAACTTGCAAAGTGCTCGCAAAACGGTTTATAAATCTGCATTCAAAACCTTAAGAAATAGTTTTCGCAAAACGTTTTCAGAATTTTACTCAAAGCACTAACTGATCATAAAAGTCTCAAAACAACAGTAAACTTATACTGGCAACAGTAATCCAAACTTCTCAAAATAGTACAGTCATCCATTAGGAAAAACAGTGACAGCAACAAGTTCAAACAGCAACAATTACAGTAAAACTTCATATAATCAGGTCCTCATATGCTCTTCCTTCCTCCTGCCATTTTGTAAAAATAGCAGCCCCAGAGAGGTGAGAAAAATCTCAGTTGTGTGATAGCAAAACCAATAATGCAACAGTATTAAACTAGGCACAAAATTATAAAGCAGTCGCATCAACATTTAAAATTCCATACAGCTGTTAATCATCATCATCTTATTGCGTAGATAACGCCATGGTCATGTATATTCATCATAGTCATCTTAGTGCGTATATAACGCCATCATTGCGCTCATAGCACCGTCGTGCGCGCACCATCACAGTGGATATTCCATAATGGCTCCCTCAAAGGTGAATTCCAACTGTGGCCTAAGCGGACGGAAGCCAAGTGTCCCATGCCCTGGTACCGAAGGGATGCCTATATGATGCGTTCTCAATCATATGCATATTTATATAAATATCGTAGTCCATGAATAGCATGAATTCGTGCATGTATGCCATGATATGCTTCACACACAAACAAGAAACAAATGAATTATGAGATGTATATGCATGACTAGATCATCATCATAATAGCATATCTTTCATGTACTTTCCGTACCAAGCTGCCACATCACAATTACTTCTCTTTCATGATTTTCCATCTTGTCACATTCATAGGCAGCATATATATATAGCATATAACAGCAAATTAATCCAAGGCACATGTGAGCAACAATTCACAATTCTATACACTAGCTAATAGTCACATTAAGTAATACCACCAAACACTTACCTTGTGTCCACGCAATAATCAACGGCACTAAAACCAGCCCACACTTTAATAATTATGCGCACCTAATCAATGGTACAATAAGTCAGAGTTTTATTCCTATTATCTCTTATTTATAAGAAATTCCCATGCCTCTTTATTCTTGCGTTTCATTTGATTTATCATGCTTCTTGTGATCACCAATTTCTGTCTTCCCATTAATTAATAACATATTTCTATAGCAAAATCCTAAGTCCCCAACACGTACCAATTCGGTTTCTCAAGTTCATATAATAAACACATTTTCTGCCATAGAGTTAATTTACTAGTTGTCCTTAATTGAAAGAAAATACAAATTACTTACACATGCATGTGAATTCGGTTTTAACATGCTTTCTCACTTAGATTCAATTTCTGATTTGGTTTGGCTTTACCAATCGTTAACAAAATTTACCACTTCTTAAGTATACAATTTCGGCTTTGGCTAATAATTAAGAATTCCTAATTAGACATTCCTCTACCCTTTCTACAAGTCCTAAGGTGTACTAGGGGAAACCCAAAAACAAGCTGTGACAGTTCATCAAAACATATGCTAGGCCTAATAAATTTTCTGACTTCACTCTGCTTAATCAATTTGTCAACAACAATTAAAATCCAAGATTTAATTAGCATACATGTTCGGTTCTGCTCACTAATTAGGTGTCACTCATTTATAATATAAATATCCATGTTGACAAGGTTTAGAGGGTGTCATTGAAGCACCCAGCATGCGGTCTCTATAGTTTATTTATCATATGCAAGTTAAACAAAACATTAATCTATAAACAGTCCTACCATTTCTGCTACGTTCCAGGCCCCAAAATCACTTCTCAAAACATGCGTACACCAAAATTACATTCTACAAATTTAGTAACAGGTAACAACGAAATCCCAAGGGAAAGTACTCCAACAGGTTCAGTATTTTATTTACATACTCAATCCCCCTAATTGCTAACAACTAAGGATTTTCTAGGATTCACAACACACCCACACACATTCGGTTTTAGACATCACATGGTTGCTTATTATTTTTCCTTTTACCAAAATTCTGCTCACAACATTAAGGCATTAAAGATTAATATTTTAGCCCACTGTCTTCAGTTTTCCTACACATGCACGGTTAGGTGTTTTGTCTATTTCAAAGATGCAGCTCCTAAACTTTAGATGAGTCCCTATTCATGACACTTTGCTATTAATACTTGCATACTTTGGTTCAGTGTACGGTCCAAGGAGCAGAAACAAGGGCAGATGAGACAATAAACTACTCCTCCTAAATCCTACATGCAAACCGAAACAAGGAGTAATGTAACAGTCTTTTGTTGGTACCTTATCGTATACACCCCACAACCCCAAATTTGACAACGCCATCCTATGCTTCCAACGTCCCAAGAGGTCGAGTTTATCTCCACGAGTGAGGGTCTTAAGCCGAACCCAAGAGGGGCAGTGAGGTCATGAGCAGAATTTGGATTCCCAATCTGCCAGCAAGGAGGTCCCCTTCTAAACGAAGAGAGTAACAGCGAATCAAGAAAATTTCGCACAAAGCCTCCTCTGGTTGCAGCTCGGTCGAGTAAGACAGGGAAGGGAAAGGAAGTTTTGATGTTGAGTTCTCTCTTAGGAAAGCTCACGGTTTGTGGAGCGGTAAATGGAAGGAAAAATGGTGATTCTGAATAGGAAGGTTAGCAGTCAGTCTTGAGGCTTCTTTTCACAGCGCATGAGGAGAAGGAAAGAGTGATACAGTTAGCTCACAATCTGTACAAAAGTTCAGCAAGGAAAACAAAGCTTAGACTTGGTATCTTCCCCCCAAAGGTGCGCACAACAGAGAAAATAAGAAAGTGAGATTTTTGGCCAGTAGCGTTACATGCAAAACTGAATACTCCTTCCTTATTGGCCAATCGTAAAACAAGGCTGCTTGGATTTAGATAAGATAAAAAAAACAAATCAGAATTCCCCACTCACCCTAGGCGCACAAGTGGTGGAGAATTGAGATGGGTAGATGTTGCCATTTGGTTGATTCTTGGCCAATCACCAACTACCATGTAGATTTCTTATAATAAGTAAGGGTCATCTAAGTTAGGAAAAATTGAGATGATTACAAGCCCCTTTCACAAGCCCTTGGGCCGAGGCCCTTAATGGGAAAATGAGTTCAAAATATACAAGTCCAATTGTTCTCTCATTTAGGAATTGACCCATGCCTTATAAATTTTTATGTATCCTCAAATTATTTACTAAAGGTTTATTCTTTGTAATAAAATTACTCACATACTTTTAATGAGTACCCATATAATACTAAGTAGTATCATACTTTCTATATGCTATAATTAATTTATTCCTATGCTTATAACTAGAATTTCACATGCCCAAAATAGGTACTCACCTTCCATGGTCAACCAAAAATTTTCCTTAATTTAATTTAACTCCATCCTAAAGCAAACAGTTATATAATCCGAAGGCAAGTACTCTGCCACATTCCTAAACACAATTTAAATAGTTTCCTAATTAGACGGGATGTTACACTACTCAGACATAATGAAAGAATAAACAAGAGAAGAAGAAAGATCAAACTTCATTGTCATGATGGTTGAGTCTTCAATCTTCAATTACAATTACATAAAAATGTACTAACTATTACAAGAACTAATCCTAAAAAATTTGGAAAGTCAGAGAAAGTGAACAGTCAGATCAGAGGATCTGAGATAGGATGTAAGAGAATGTGAAGGCACTTGCCCTTTTATAGAGTCACAAAATACAACTGAATAACAACTAGAAACTGACATGGGCGCTAAAACTTTCACCGTTGGACGTTTTAGCGTCCATGTTTGACGGATGCCCAACTGCTTTTAACTGTCTTCAACGCTAAAACGTTTGACTTGGACGTTTTAGCGTTCAAGACCAGAACTTTTCAAGAAGTTTTAACGTTCATGACCAGAAATTTTTTGTCTTCAGTTTGCAGCAGCGCGCTAAAACGTTCTGTTTGGAAGTTTTAGCGCTCAACACTTAGCATTCTCCCTTTTCTTCAGAATCTTCTTCCTTCTCTCTGTTGCTCCTTGAGCTTCATTTCCCTACAAGATAATGTAAATTTTCAACAAAGCTTTCAGAACTTGTACTTAAGGGCTTTCCAGGACATTAACCTCTTTTCCATCCATTTAATCACACAAATTGATACTAATTCATGCTTAAAAACCTGATGAACTAGGGGTTTAACACACCCCGTGTATACCGAGTTTGTTATCATGTCATCTTATTAAGCAACGCTTAATTAAAATGCAAAAATAACTTTTTCTTTTCAATTATGACATCATTATTATTAGCCAAGTTGATTAATTAATCCTTTTCAAAATATTGCCTGTATGTAAATTGCAAATAAACAACTAACTACACTGAATAACCTCATAATATAAATAAGTGAGTATCTAAATCTCGAAACTACAACACGTAGCCCGGACCATAATCCTGATACATAATACAACTCGAATCTAAATCAACATAGTCAAATCAATGTGGCATGGACAACTCCCTTGCTCACCAAATAAGGCAACAAAGCCCAACATAGTCTCAATTCAATTAACATTATAATAAATATAAAGCATGTCAGCATTCAAGCATATCATCATAAAAGCGTAAATCTCAACTCAGCTCTGGCCTCTTGCCGCCTGAGGTATCAACCCCCGAGTTACCTGAACCTGAAAATGTGCCCCAAACGTGGGGTGAGATATCTAAACAGAAATCTCAGTAAGACAAGGGGTCCTCAAGGATCTCTCCACCCCAAGCTCACTTACATGTGCAATATAAATTCTAAAAGCAGTTTACAATATAAGTTCCAAAATCAGTGCAATGCAGCATAATAATCATGTCATGTGTGTCAACTATTCTACTGGCCAGAGAAATGCAGGGGGTTTACATACATCTATTACCTACAATCAGTGCAAGACACCACTTGCACCCACTGCTGAGGACATAGGAGGTGGCATGACCAAGACAATAAACTTGGAGGACATACAAGGTCTTGGAGGCCCAATGACAAGAGCAAAAGCTAAAAAGGCTAAAGAGGCTCTAAATCTCTTGGTGACCACTTTACTTGAGACAAGCCCAAGTCTAAAGGAAGAAGAGCCCAAAATGATACACTTAATTAAAATTGAAGACCTTGAAGAATAAGCCTCAATGGATATGCATGAAGGCTTTATTTTACTTGGCCCAAATTCTGCACTTAATTTTTTATTTTCTTATATTTAGTTAAACTTTTTGTAATAAGGCTTATTGGGCTGGATTATTGGGTTGTCTATCTTCTTTTATGTGTAAGTACTTTTAGGTTAAACTCAATATGGTTGTTGCCCACTATATAAGGGAACACCATGGCTTTTGAAGACAGATTTTGGAATATCAAGTTAACCTATTTTGGTGAGACTAGTTCTCTTGGGTTCTTTTGAGAATCTCTGAACTTATCAAGGGCATCAATCCTTGTGGCGTTCTTGGGCTTATCAATTCTTTCGAATTGTGGCGCCTACCTATAATCCTTAAACTCCAATTTCGTTCTATATTATCTTGGATTCATATCTCTCGAATTCCTTATCCTTTTCCGGTGATTCGTGTGTCAAAATCATGATTCAGGAAGCCATCTTTCACCTCGTTTTGGAATCACCCAAATCCGAGGTCTGTAGCGTGAGATACGCTCTGTTCTTAACAGGTCGTGTTGGTGGATGAATTTGGGGTTAGAATTCCATTCCTAGTAGATCCATTCCTCCATTCCTATTGGGGATCATATCACCCACCCACAGAATCACCCTATTGTATGTCACCTACATACTCAGGCTTACCGTCTAGGTGAAATAACATATGCATATCATAAGGCACTTGCACATAACAGCTCAACATCATTTCAAAATCAATACATGAAAACACATCATGCATATACACTATTCCCCCATGGGATATGATGGAACCAACAATGGCTAAACCGAGGACACGAAAGCTTACCTCGCAAGCTAACAATCCAATCCAATGTCCACACTAGCTCAAGGTCCATAAACAGCACAATCATAATCTGTTTAGACCAACAATCATATCAACATTCACAATCTAACAGTGTATGACACAAAGACAACGCTTTCCTTTTACGTTTCATGCTATTAGGCTTCTCACAAAGCCATAAGCCCTTAATCCATTTGATTCTGACTTAGTTAATTATTACAGAGGTTTAACTTAACCAATCTAGGGTCCACAGACCCCAAATACAGTTTTGTATGAACAGAACAGTCACTGTCTCGAAATTCCCAGAATATCCGGATATTTGTCGGGGTCATATCCGGATATCTCCAACCCCAGGATATTTCACGACATAATGCAGTTTCTGCCTCTCGCGAGATATCACTCCCAAGGTTCCATTTTTAACACATTAGAATGTTAAAGCATGCATCTTTAAACCCCTTTAGGTCAGTGATCATGTTAGTTACTTAAACAACTCATTAAACATGCCAAGACTCCACTTTTAACCAATAAAACTCATGATCAATGGTGATGAAGCTTACCCAAAGGCTTCGTGCACCTAAACTACCCGATGAGTCAAACTCAAATCGGTGCCCTCATAGAACTCCTAAGAGTCAACACTTTTAGGATCCAATCCCCAAAGGAAAGCCCATGACATAGATTATCGGCCAAAGAACAATTAGGCATACCAGCCTCTTGTGTACCTCGTACACAAGGATCACTCAATGAATCACACATCAACTGAGCGTCTGATGGAACTCCTCAAAGGCGACCTCTTCGGATACATCCCTTTCTGGGATAGTCCACAAAACACCGATAGCCAACTACCCACTCAATCAATGTAGTTCTTCAGGTCATATTATCAAACACTTCAATACAACATTCAATGTATAAACATAATTCATACATCATGTTATGCAATCACAATAATTCAAAACACAATTTCTCAACAGCCAGTCTGTACCCAAATGATCTCAAGGTCGACCATGGGTAGACAATTAAGATCTGCTACACAGTCTCGACCATCCAAAGAAAATACCACATCCATATAAATAGATGAAGCATCGCATTTCTTCCCCGCAGTGGTAATAACCCTTTGAGATAGAGAAAGCTCAAATATGGGTAAGTTCAGCCCCACAACAATTGGGCTCGCAATAAATAAGTGCAACGTCCCTAAGTCAAATAATACATCACCAAAGTATCTCCGACATGAATTATACCTCTCGCAAGGTTCGGAGCTCTGTCCGACTGCTGCCTGTCCAAAGTATAAACTCGGCCAGTGGCAGGTGGCAAAACAGATGCCGCTGTGGATGCAGTAGGAATCATCTGCAATGGAATCGCCTAAAACACTGCAGCTCTCGCCGTAGACGACGAGAATCTCTAGCATAGTGGCCCTCCTTGCAACAGTGAAAACAAATGACCTGCCCGGTAGCATATGGCCCAACATGGAATTTCCTGCATCCAGTACATCTGGGAGTAAGAGATCTAGCTGCACTCCCTTGAGCCGAAATCCTCTTGGACTGAATTTGCGCTTGCCTCGCAACCCACTGCTTTCCCTTACCTCTACCTACAAACTTCCTGTCTCTCCAGGAAGTGGAACTACTGGTTCCCTTAACCTCATCTACTTTGGCTCTCTTGGCCTTGCTCACAATGCAGATGTCCTCAATGTCACGACACTGCTGGATCAAAGTACCGAAGTCTCTGGATGCAGCTCCAGCAATTCGATCTGCGATCTCCTCATTAAGTCCCCTATGGAACTTGGCAGCCATGAATGTCGGTGTAGGCATAGCAATCCTGAAATGTGAAAATTAGGCCAGTTCATTGAACTTTGCCAAGTACTCGTCCACAATCATCGAGCCTTGCACCAAACGGTCAAACTCTCCCTGTTTTCGCTCCTGCGCATCATAAGGGAAATACCTCCCAAGAAACAGCTCCTCAAAGAATGGTCATGTAATCATATGACCCTGCATCTCATACACCTGAGAGGTGTTCTTCCACCACTCGTGAGTGTCTCCCTCCAAAATGTAGGTGGAAAACATCAGCTTCTGGGGGTCGGTGCACTGCACAACTCTGAAGATCTTGTCCAAAGACTGGAGCCATCTCACAGTAGCAATTGGATCAAAGGATCCATCAAAAGATGGTGGCTTATGCTTGCGGAAATCATTCAGCCGGCAGTCAATCGTATCTCTTTCCTCAGCAGGCTCAAGGTAGGGTTGCATCATCCCAGTAAGATGACTGGCACCCTCTATGTGACTCTGATTGTCATCCTGATGACTGGGTGGAGGTGGTGGCGGAGGATGCTGGCCACCAACAGGACCAGTCCTCATCTCCTCCAACATGACCCTCATCATGGTCATGTTTGCCAGGCGGTTCGCCTCCAGCACATCCTCTGTGGCCTTCCTGTTCGCCTCTCTGACAACGTCCAACATAGCCTGGTTAGCCACTCTCATGGCTTCCTGGTCGGCTTGTCGAGCCGCCTGCAACTCAGCTAGTGCAGCCAGGACAGGATCAGGTTGATCCTCATTCGTCTCTCGGTTCCTCTGAGGAAGTACCATGACTCTGCACAAGTTACACAAAGAATGAGTTGATCAGGCCCACCCAATATGGTCACGCATGCATCATCATAGTAAAACCCAAAAAAACGCAACAGATGGTTCACACAACAAACATCCTAAGTTATTGCAATACATACAGGCTTTTTCCTTAGAAAGTGATCTGATACCATAAAATTTAACACTTCATATGCATCCGAATTTGTTACCATATTACGGTATTAAGCGCAGCTCAATTAAATGCGGAAGCTATCTTTTTAAAATATTCAATTATGACATCATTATTGTTAATCATGTTGATTACTTAGTCCTTTTGTTTTAAATAATGCCTGTATGTAAATTGCAATAAATAACTAACTGAAATACCTCTTAACATAAAGATGTATCTAAATCACGGATCTACAACACGTAGTCTGTACAGTATCCTAATACATTATACAACTCAAGTCTAAATAAACAAAGTCAAAACAATGTGGCATGGACAACCCCCATGCTCACCAAATAAGGCAACAAAGCCCAACATAGTCTCAGCTCAAATAACAATATAATGACAATCAAACATAGATCAGCATCCAATCAAATCAGCACAACATGCATACATCAGTCAACTAAGCTCCGGCCTCCTGCCACCCGAGGTATCAACCCCCGAGTTACCTGAACCTGAAAATGTGCCCCAAACGTGGGGTGAGATCTCTAAAAAGAAATCTCAGTAAGACAAGGGGTCCTAAAGAATCTCTCCTCCCCAAGCTCACTTACATGTGTAATATAATTTCAAAAAGCAGTATAACAGTATAATTTCAGAAATCAGTGCAATGCAGAATATAATCATGTTATGTGTGTAAAGATCCTACTGGCCAGAGAAAATTGAGGAACTACATACGTCTACAACCCACAGTAGTACAAGCCGCTGTTTGTACTTGCCCACAGGATTACCATATTGTATGATGCTACATACTCAGGCTTACCGTCTAGGCAGAACATCACATACATATCATAAGGCATTTGCACTTAACAACTCAATTACATGTCAAATATCAATACATGAAAACACATAATGCATAAAAACCATCCCTCCATGAGGTATGGTGGAACAACCAATGGCAAAACTGAGGACACGAAAGCTTACCTCTCAAGCTATCCATCCAAACCAAGAGTCTACACTGGCCCAAGGTCACCAAACAGCACAATCACAGTCTGTTTATATAAGAAACATCATCAATATCCATATTCTAAAGGTTCATTTCATTATGACAACATTTCCTTTTTCGTATACATCTTTTCTAGTTCATAATTATCAAGCATTAAGCCCCACTATTAAAGGTATTACTGTTTCCTATAGTAATATAGACTTCCTAGGGCATCATGCCCAAATGGGGACTTTCCCACGCATTAAAACTGGTTTCTGGTCATTTTAACAGTGGGTAATCGATTACCAAAAACAGGGTAATCGATTATTGCACATGGTAACCAATTACCCAAAACAGGGTAATCGATTACTGCACTTGGTAACCGATTACCAAAGAAAAGTAATCAATTACTACGCGGGCAGAACAGATTTCTGCAAAATTTTTCTGCATAATCCGAAGTGGTAAAGGCTTCCAATGATCCAAGGTTCGGTTTTGTCCCAAAACAAATGTTCATTATCACTCATTAACCCTAGATTAATAAACCTTAGCTTGAATGATTAAAGTTATCTCTTTTCATGACACAAACAACCTATTTTCATGAAATTTCAAAGGGAATGTTCAAGGTATACCTATGGGGGCTCAAACTCAACAGAACAAGGTGCTTTTAGAGCTCTCAAATCTGTTCCAAGAAGTTAGATTACACAAGCCACGAAATGGTGACCAAAGCTTGGTCATTTCTCAACCAAAATGGCACCTTGAAGCTTCAAATGGCATGGAGATGGCTCCCACACCATACAATCTCAAAGTCAGCAGCTCTCACACTCAAAACAAAACCCACAACTCAGAAATGGCTGGACTTTCAACCTTCCAAGGCTAGAGCACACTCATACAAAAAACTTTGGTGAAGAAAGTAAGAGGAAAGGTGCTCTCTTGGAGCATCAATGAAGGGGAGAAGGTGGAGGAAGGTGGCTGCCTCATAAGAACTCAAAAAACCAACGTATAGGGGTGGGAATTCTGACCTAGGGCCTTGTGCCAATGTATTTATAGACCACTTATATTTTAAGCACTCTGTATTAGCACTACTAGCTACGCTAATCATTTTAAACCCAAACTTTGGATTCTGAACCTAGCCATTTTTCTATGATTTATAATATTTTTATTATATTTTTCGCAACACTTTGCTGGTACGCGCTTTTACGTAGCCGATATCAGTCCTGACACCTGTTCTCATTATTTTGACTTCAAACTTTTCGGAATATTATTCTAGGATTATATACATACTCTGTATAATTTTCCGGGATACTTCATCGATAAGCACTTATATCGTGGAGCAGAACCGGTATCCGCACTTTTCGTGAGAAAAGCGACTTTCAACATTAATAATCAGTTACTATAATTATTTAAGCCTTCTTATAATTATTAGGGTCAATTATGGAATTATTTCTTAAATCTCATATTTATTTAATTAAATTCCTAAATTAACGGTGCGAGTTCTTACAGTTACGAAATTTCACAACATTGTAGCCTTATATGTTAGCTTTATATAGTCCAAACAACACTTGATTTGCAGCTCTGTAGCTCTTATTGAATTTTTACTAAAACAAATTTGTTACTATCGAAATATACGGATATGCCATATCCAGATATTTCGCGATAGTGGCCAAAAATAGCAGCCCAGCACGAAATAATCCTTTAAAATACTATCTTTTACCTAGATACATCTTCCCATCGACTTAGCATGCATTTTAACACTTAAGTTCATCAACCAACGTCAAGTTATTAAAATTCATAATTTTACGTTTTCAAATCATGTCATTTTCAGGAAAACACAAACGCAAATGTTGAGGTATATACCCATGAGCTTCAAAATAAAAAAAGGAAGGGACTTTGATGATTTGGCTCCACTCTCCAACTCTGTCTAGAGGCAAGCACGGAAATGGTTTCCAAAACTTGGTTCTTTCTCCACAAAGATGGCTCCTTGAGCTCCAATGTATGTGTAAATGGCTCCAACGCACACAACAAAGAATGGCAGCCCTCAACCCTCACCAAAACAGAAACTAAAACCCAAGAAGAGGTTTTTCTGTTCCAAGATGCTTTCTTTCAATTTTTAGCAATGATCAAGTATAGAAAGATGGAGACTTTGATGGGATTTAGTGAGAAAGTCACAAGCTTTTGGAAGCAAGGCAATGGCACAATGGAGAACTAAACAAGGAAGCCATGCAAGAAGAAAAGGGGTGGCTGGAATAGTGTTTAAATGCCCAGGGTTGTGAGCCACTTTCTATTTATAAGTGTACCCACTTAAATTAACAGTATTAGTTTAATTAGTTTCGCTCTTTGTTTAAGTTTAAAATTTTATATCCTTGACCTATACATTTTTCTATGAATTATCATATTTTTACTATAATTTTTTGAGACACTTCACTGTTATTTCTTAAATCATAATTAAATTATTTAAATTCATAATTTAACGATGCGAGTTCTTACAGCATGCATGACTTGAACACAAACACGAATTGTGAAGATGTGTGTCTTGTATTGTGATAATTTTTACACAAGTCACGTATGAAGGTGAAGCACGACTCAAACGCGAACACTTTCAATATACATTTCACTCGCATTAAATTGATAAATAATTTTTCAAAATAATTAAAACGGTGAAATATTTCTAATTTCACATTACATGGGTTAGAAAGCTACCTTTTATTGTCTATTCTCTTTCCTTTTCTTTCCCACTACTTTTTTTTTCCTTTTATTCTTTTTATCCAGACCATCTTGAGTCTTGACTATCCAAATGCTCAACCTTGCAATCTTACGGTTGACAGCAATAAATTCATGCACAAGCAACATCAGCAATTGACTTTTTCATTAAAAAACTATTTTTTAAAGAACAAAATGACAGAAAATATTAACCAAATTTAAACTCGTGAACATGGAAAACCAAATGTAAGAGTAAAACATATTACGATCAAAGTCCGTCACTGAAATAGAGTTTGGCTATTAAGATTCGAGCTTTGCTATCTATTTCAATGACAATTACATTATGGTCCTTTAAACGAATTAATTTTTAAATGACTTAATTTATTTTTATAAATTAAATAACGATAACGGTCCTATAAAACAATAAATACATTCTATTAAAGTTCCAAAAGATAAAGGAATTCACCAAAGATTACTTGACGGACAAACAATCTTGTATGTGCAGCATGTTGTCTCTTTTTTACTCACTCTACCCGATTAATGAGGAGCACAGATCTCCAAACATTAATTGAATTCAAATACGCCAAGAATTAAATTTTATCTCCAATCAAGAGTTTTAACGTAGTGATAGAGTGTTTTAATGATTAATAAGTACCAAAGTTTACGGATCTTGTCTTAGCCGAACAATGCCACCTATATATTAAGTTGTTCCATTCACTTCTAGTGTCATACTGTGTGACACAACATAATGGCTAGTGTTTGGAAGTCATGGTGTGTTTTGGTTACTGCACTTCATTTGTTGCACATCACGTCTTCAAATTCTAATGTCAATAATCTACCAGGTTTTGGGAAACTTCCTTTCATGTTGGAAACCGGGTGAGTTATTTACTTTACAAATTGATGAGGGCATGAAAGTGGCCAGTAAGAACGATTAACGTATGCCCATTGCCCAGTGACATACAATGTATATTACAGGTACATAGGAGTGGGTGAAAGAGAAGAAGTGCAACTATTTTATTATTTTGTTCAATCTGAAAGGAGTCCCATGAATGATCCACTCCTACTTTGGCTTATTGGAGGTGCTAGTTGTTCTGCCCTTTCTGGTTTCTTCTATGAAAATGGTAAATATTTTTCTAACACATCCTCTTGATATCTTTTTATTTACTTTCATTTTTTTAATATTATTTTAGAAAATTTTGTCTAATATTCACTGGCACGACGTCATTTTGGGTTGAAATTATGGTATTTTATAATTTTAACTTATTCCGGAATTATGATAGTCTTTATCATTTTAATTTTTTAAACTTTGAACCCAAAATGACATATCTTCTTTAAGTGATTTTTATGTTTATAAATTAAATAATTAATAGATATTTTTTACGTTAGAAAATCGGATAACAATAGAAAGAAACAGATGCTTTGAAAAACACAATTGAAAAAAAGATAGTAATAAATAAAATGCAATTTTCTAAATTAAGTAATAATTTACTAACTAATAGCATTAAATAATAATAATTATTTATATTGTCAAATAATAACTTTTGGCCATTATATAAATATATATAATAATAAGTAGCTATTCTTTATGTTCTGTCTTGGAGACAGAGATGTCCAACCCAATAGACTGATATGTTGATCTTGGATCTAGTACCTTCTCCCAAGGTATCTATGAAGGAGATACCCTTGAGTCAAGCAGATCACTGTGCACAATAAACAAATAACGGCTTTGCCAAATGGGGTGTGTCTGTACGCACAGTGACAACATAACAGTAAGAGAGAGAGAGCGTAGCGTACCTTTAGGTTTTACCTCTTATTTATAGGATATACCCGTGGGTCGTGGAATATAGGCCTTGATACCTCTGATACGTGTCCAAGCCCATCTGTCATGTTGTCGTTTTAGGATTAGAATCCTTGATGGATTTCTTTCCATAATTATGCTTGATTTAAATCTTAGATTGCCCCTTTTTAGGCTTGTCAATCAATGGGTCCCTTATATGGGTCCATAACAGTTGCCCCTCAGCCAGGCTACCTGGGAGTCCGGGTTGCTGGGGTGAATTCCCTTGTGCATTGGTTCAGATCTTATGCTGAAAACATTTGAGTTTTTGTGAGCTCTTTGCATATATGCTCCTCGCATTTTAGGATTTTTCACCTGGGGACTTCATTGCTTGTTATCTCATCGGGTTGAGCACGAACCCGATGGGATGTCGTACATGCTCCTAGCCCTGAGTTAGGAACGAGCTTGAGTTGTTGTGATCAACTCGCGAGTTACCCCCAAGCACACCGTTCCAGAAACTCAGTCTTGGCATTATTCCTTACGCAATATTCTAACACATGTTCTGAGCTTATAACTCTCTTTTGGAACCGGAAATGATTCCTCATGGCCCCTTATCTCGGCGGGTTAAGTAGGAACCGACGAGATATTGTGTATATAGCCGGATAATGAAGAGCTTGAGTTGTTCAGATCGAACTGGCGGGTTGCCCCCAAGCGTATCATCCTTGTAACTCGACTAAACATCGTTTTGTCTAGGTGTACATTCCTTGAATCCTGGATTTGATTTTTCAGTTCTGGTTACAGACTTTATTGTCAGCAATCATTTCGTTTTGACACATGATGCTTTTCGTATTTGTTAGCATGTTGCAGCCGTTTTGTTGCGATTTTGCATTTTGTGCGCATTTATTGAAGGTGTCGTTTCAAGCGTCTAATCATTACTTTTTGCGTGTAATGACATCAGTGCCCCTAACGCTTGCCATCTGTAACCGTTGTAGTTACTATTATGGCTATATAAGCATGCGTCCTTTCCCCTTTTTATTTTTTACTTTGGTTATTCTGCAGAAGTTGTTCTTTGCCCAAATATCTTGAGCGTTAACATCTGCAAGTATCTTTCTGCATATTCTTGCAAGTTCACCTTATTATTTCAGGTATTCTTGCTTTCCTTTGAACTTCTCTTATTTGCTTCTTTAGTAGTTTGCATTTGGCCGTTTGCTTTTTGGACATTCATCATTTCTGTTTTGGATTTGTTGTTCTTCATGTGTCATTCTGGCAAATCGATCGCTGATTTTCTTTTCTTCTTGCTATGTCAGTATTTTGTGTTTCTGGAGTGATGCATGTTGTTTAAACTTCTGGCATTTTAGCGTGCGTCACCCTCCATTGTCGTTTTTTTCTTTGTTATTTTAAACTTGGTGTCGTTTTGAAATTTATCAAAATGAGGGGGAAAAAACCTCTTTCTTTAGTTTAGCATTGTGAGGGAAAGAAGGAGGAAGATTCCGAATTTTTGAAGAAGGCTCCCCTTGGTGTTCGTTTTTGGTTGTGGGGGATGCTAAGGACTGAAGAAGAGGAATGCGAAGCCATTCTTTGCGATTATCGTGGTGGTAGATCTAGACGGAGATCCTGGTTGTCTAATCGGGGTCTAGGTCAGAGCCGGGGTAGTGGTTCTTCAACAAGGGATAGGAGTCGTCTTTTCGCAAGCAGATGCGTCCCCCAGCATTTTCCCCAGACTGATCTAAACCCTTCCAATCTATCTACTAACCTGAATCCCCGTATGTCATCAGTCTCCCACGTTCTTCCAAATTCTCCCACGTCTAAGCAAGTCGGCCCATGTTACTCTTGTGTCTTTCTAAGTTCTAAACTCATTGAACAAGAACGTGACTCTTTAGCCGACTCTACTCTGGCTAGTTGCCGACATGGGATGTTCCGGGATCTACCTCCGCTTCTGGTGAGGAAAATGATCTGATCACAATCTCGGACAAACCAACCTCTTCATCCTCTAGCGACTCTTCATCTAGTAGCTTTTTTTATTTAGGTATGCCAATTTTGTCCTTCTGATTAAGTTCTTCTTCTTGTTTAAGGTATTTATGGCATCATCTCCACCAGAGATTGTAGAGGAGTCTCGTTCTGCTGAGTCAAATATCGATGATGTGTATGGGCTTCCTTTTGGGAAGTTAGAAAACTATGATATAGCTCCCCCATATGAAGATAAACCAGTTTGCTCTAGGGGGAACTCAGATGAGCCTTTCTTCTTTTTCTTCTTCCAGGATCTGGTTACTCAACTCGTTATTAGGTTTCCCTTGACCGAGTTCCATATTTGCATTTTGAACCATCTTCACATAGCTCCCTGATGCTTCCTGGCAAGTATACCGATCGCACAAGTAATATAGAAAGTAAGTAGAGTATCGTCTCCACAAGGATTGGGTCGAATATCAATTAATATTCCTCTTAAGAATGGAAGGGTTCAAATGGTTTTTGACAAATATTGTCGATTTGTGTAAAATTGAGAACTGAAATAAAGACTTGTTTTTGTAATTTTTCTGTGATGAAGAATAAAAATAAGAACAAGAATGATTTGATTTATAAAAATGAGAAAAACATTGTAGCCAGAGCGCACTCACCTTATGATCCCCACTTATTTACTTTGGATTGATTTAAAAATATTCAATTATATAAATACTCATATAATTATCATCTAAAATTAATTAGTTAAATTCCAATCCCTTGGAAATTTAACCTTTAATCTCAATTGGAATCCTAATCCTTTAGCAACCCCTCATGAGAATTAAGCAATGAACACGATAATTCAAACATCTGCAATTCAATACACATCTATTCCTAGCATGCATACGAACCGTTATCTTACCCCCTTTCAGGATGAAAACCCCAATATTCCCATCTAGGGTTCAAACCCTCAAACTATCCTCAACTATCAGATTGATCAATTCTAATAAAGAGAATATAAATTTCGCACATGGTAAAGATAAATAACTTTATATAAATGAGTAGAAATAAATCAATCCGTCATAACTAGGATTTACATAGGGTTTGTGACCCTAACTACAATAAAAGAAATAACTAGCCAACCATAATCATGGCTAAAAATCCAATATTCATAAAACCTGGTAAATTAATAGAGAAAGAAGAAGAAGAAGATCAAGAATTTCTCTCCAGAGCTCTCCTTCTGACGCACGACGGTCTCCTTAGATTCAGAATACCTAATTTTGTGCTGAGCATCCTTTTTATATTCCCCCTTTTCATCTTCCAAAACTTCCCTTTTAAAAACACGGTGCTATGATTTCGCAATCTGGCGCTCTTAGCATGAGTTTCACGCCATAAGCGTGGATGTCTCTGGATTCTCACGCTACTAGCGTGAGTTTCACGCTTTTAGCGTGGGACTCTGGCCTGAACTTCTAAAAGTGCCTCTTTTTGTCCTATTTCCTACAAAATTAGAAGGAAATCAGTTGCACAATCTTTGATTGAGATTTATCAAATTAATAGTAATTCTAGCCCTTTTTCTCAAAGATTAATCAAGATTTCTTTCTCATTTTGGCTAAAAATCATATATATGCTTGAGGCATATCAAATCATTCCCAGATTTAAACGTTGTTGTCCCCAGCAATGTACAAGACTCAATCCAGGACATATTCAATTTAATCCAACATAACAATCCATAGACACTCTCAGACACAATATGCCATGCATGCCTGACCCAATATCATAAACTCCCAACAATGTCATCAGCTACTTAAAGATACAAGTCTACATTGATTACCCCTCACACAGATAAATAAAGTCCACTCAACACTCAGTGTTTAAGGGTATCATGAGCACTTAATCAATCACTGCTACAACACTACTATAGGCTTGATCATATTCTCAAAAATTCTTAAAAATGAAGAATCAAACACATGCATCAATTGATCAAAAGGACTTCACAGGTTGTAACTTGGCCGGGTTAAAGGGTAGGAATATATGGACGGTAGCTCAAACAACAATGAGTTTGAAAAACTGATATTATTTCACTTTAACACATTCAACTCAATGGTTTTGCTCCACTAACATTCCCACAGAATTTCGGGAATTAATTCCTTCCAAACACCTTTTATGCACATTCACCCTTTTTTTCTTTTTCTTGCTTTTTTTTCTTTTTTTTTAAGGGCACAGATGCAATTTACATCCCCTAATTACTTGACCTTGGTGGAGCTTACCTCAATTTCTTTGTTTTATTTTCAACACATCAGTAATTCAATCTCAATCAAGGTAAGTCACATGGATATAGGCTAAGCCATCAATTAGGCACAGGTCATTTATCAACAAAATTAAGTTCAGGCTCAAGGGGCTAGCAATGGAAAAATTTCATATAGGTGAATTATTTTGGCCAATAGCTAACAAGAACAAAATGCCTTTATCACTTCAACCAATGCATGCATAACAGAGAAACAGATCAAGTTCTAGAGTGTTACATCAGTGAGGTCTCTCAACAAGAAAATTCAGTGTTTAAGCTCAAACCTCACAGCTATGATGGTATCAATATAGACTCAAGAAAATTGACCTCAGACATTATCAGAATTTCACAACATCAGTTCAGACAAACGAGCAATCATGTAATCCCATTATATCTATGCAATGTCATGCCAGAATGTCATATAACATACTTCCAAGAATTCAGTCAAGCACATTAACTAGATAAGCACATTTAAACCAGAGAATTGCTTGAAAAACAGATCACTATTTTTATTTTTATTTTATATAGCACACAAAATAACTACAAAAATAACTAAGAAAATTAAAAGAGTTAGAATATCTCCCCTGATAGAAGAATTGCAGTTCTAAGATGCAAGCCTACCATTCCCAGATTTAGAGAATTGCTATCCTCAGCAATAATTAAACCACAAGAAGGAAGAAAAACCTGCACAACGGAACAAACAGTGGCATATAGGATAAACTATAATGCGCACATTAAAACATCAGAGAGAGATATACCAACACAAAGTAACTAAAAATACGAAACAGAAAAATAAATTAATATACAAAATCTCCGTCAGCAAGGAGATATAATCAACCCTCCATGTCATCCCTCTCAGCAGCGTGGGATGGCTCGGCAAATGGAAGGTCCGGTGGTACTGGATGCCTTGGTGTATGAGACCACCATTCCCAGATTTGGTCCAAACCATAAAGCCATGTTAAGAACTCTTTGAAGCATTGATTTTTCCGAGAGATAGAGTCTCAGTGTCTCTTGTCAAACTTCAGCTCCCGGTGTCTCTTCCAACTCGTATCAAAGAGTTTCACCACTTCCTTTCTCATTGCCTTCTTCTTTGTAAGATTACGCCTCCTTTGAAGCGTCCTCACCTCTTTGACATCATCTTTTAGAGTTTGAGGAAGATCCTTCAATTCCACTTTTGAGGTTCCATCTTCTTTATAATCATCTGCTTTTTCAGGAACCTCAACCGCTGCATCTTTTTCTTCCTTTAAGACTTCAAGACTAAAACAATCGTCTTTGTGAGAAGACTATTTTAGAGAATCAAAGACATGAATAGTAACGGTTTCATCATTCATTCTTAGCTCGAGCTTCCCGCTTTCAACATCAATCAGTGCACGAGATGTAGCTAAGAAAGGTCTACCCAGCAAAAGAGGCATCTCAGCTCTTCCTTCCATCTCCAACACCACAAAATCAGCATGGAAGATGAACTTGTCAACCTTCACAAGAACACCTTCTATTATTCCACTAGGCTTCCTTACAGACTTATCAGCAAGTTGAAGAGATGTCAAAGTAGGCTTCAACTCGGTGATCCCCAAGGAATTACAAACAGAAAGGGGCATCAAATTAATGCTAGCCCCTAGATCACATAATGCCCTGCCAATTTTGGTGTTACCAATTTCAACAGAAATATTGAAGCTCCCTAGATCATGACGCTTAGGCGGGAACTTCTTTGTAATAATAGCACTACACTCCTCAGTGAGTGTCACCGTTTGGCATTCTTGCAACTTGTGCTTCCTTGACAACAAATCCTTCATGAACTTGGCATAATTTGGCATGCTAGCCAAAGCTTCAGCAAATGGAATATTGACATGCAACTTCTTGAATATATCAAGAAACCTTCCATACTGTTGCTTCTGATCATCCTTCTTGAATCTTTCAGGATAAGGTGTCATGGCTCTCACATATTCGGGACTCAGCTCAAATTTCTTCTTTTCAGCAACAATAGGTGGCTCTTTTTCTTCACCTTTCTGAAGAGGTGTCTTAACATCAGAAGGAATCACCTCCTCTTTTTCTGACTCCTCAACCGCCTTAAGCTTCTCATTAGCTTTCACCTTTCTGCTCAACTTTTCTGAAGCTGCTACCACCTTACCACTTCTAGTTGTGACAAACATACAATCCTCCTTGGGATTTGTAACTGTGTTACTAGGGAAAGTGCCTGGAGTTCTATCAGCAACGTGCTTAGCCAGCTGGCCAATTTGATTCTCCAAATTCCTTATAGAAGCACTCATGTTTTTAGTATTGGCCCTAGTCTCTTCCATGAAGGCATTGGAGTGTTGAGCTATTTGTCCAACTAACCTCTCCAAATCAGAAGGTTCCTTAGCTTGGACTGGTGGAGGCTGCAAGTAGTTGTTGGAATTGTAATCAAGACATGTGCCTAGAATCTTCCGTTGATAATTATTACCTCCGGGAGTAAAATTCTGACCTCTTTGAACATTTTGTTGTTGAGGTCTTTGATCATACCAAATGCCATTCACTTGCATTTGCTTAGGTAAATCAGAAGGCATCTCAGGACATTCATTAGACTCATGATTGTCCTGGCAATATTCACACACAACAACGGCAACTTTAGTCTGAACACTAGCAAGCTCCATCTTTTCAAGCCTTGATGTCAAGTTGGCTACCTGCTGAGATAACAAATTGTTTTCAGCTAGCACCGCATCATTACCTTCCAGTTGAAGGATACCCCTCTTAGGCTTGGATGACATCACTTTATTTTCATTGGCAGTCATCCTCTCAATCAACTCCAGAGTCTCATTTGCTCTTAGGGATTTAATCGTGCCACCTGTTGCACCATTCAACACCATCCTCTCACCTCCGGTTTGCAACCATTGAAGAAGATTCTAACTTGATTACCAGAAGTCAAGTTATACCGAGGACACCTTCTCATTAAGTCTTTGAACCGGTTCCATGCTGCACATATTGATTCACCCTGCAACTGAGTGAAATTGGTGATATCATTCACCATCTGGTTGTACCTCTCCATTGAGAAGAACTCAGCAAAGAACTTCTGAGACATATCATCCCATGTAGCAATGCTTGCTGCCGGCTGCCTCTCCAGCCAACTAAGAGCTTTTCCCTTAAGATCTCCATTGAGAAGAACTCAGCAAAGAACTTCTGAGACATATCATCCCATGTAGCAATGCTTGCTGCCGGCTGCCTCTCCAGCCAACTAAGAGCTTTTCCCTTAAGAGGAAAAGGGAACAGCCTCAACCGGATCGCATCGTTCGACACCTGAGGGTGTTTGGTTGAGTCACAGATACTCAAGAATTTGTCAACGAATCGGGGAGGATCTTCACTCTCCTCTCCTCCAAATTGAGCTCTCTCCACCAATTGAATATGAGAGGACTTGAGCTCCCAATTGTTGGCAACATTTGGCTGAACAATGCTCGCATTGGGCCTGTTGAATAATGGAGTTAGGATAGTATCCATGAGCGAATTGTCCTCTTCATTGTTCGCTGCCATCCTGTGTGCTTCTTCAGACATAATTCCTAGCTCGTTGAATGCAAGCTTCTTCCGAGCAAGTTTTATGTATCTCTTTTCAGTCTTGGTAATCTCCAAATCAAGTGGAAATTCTGGCTTTTTACCTCGCATACAACTCAGAAAAGAGATTAGTAGCACTGTTCAATATCACACAGAAATCAAAAATAAAAATAAAATCCAATCTTAAACATCAAAATTAATTGATATAAGAAACGCCAATCCTCGGCAACGGCGCCAAAAACTTGATGTTCTCGGCAAGTATACCGATCGCACAAGTAATATAGAAAGTAAGTAGAGTATCATCTCCGCAGGGATTGGGTCGAATATCAATTAATATTCCTTTTAAGAATGGAAGGGTTCAAATGGTTTTTGAAAAATATTGTCGATTTGTGTAAAATTGAGAACGGAAATAAAGACTTGTTTTTGTAATTTTTCGGTGATGAAGAATAAAAATAAGAACAAGAATGATTTGATTTATAAAAATGAGAAAAGCATTGTAGCCAGAGCGCACTCACCTATGTAGCATCGATACTGATATGGGACACGTGACACGACACGACACGACACTTCGACACGTCAATTCTAAAAAATCTTAGATTTCGACACGTTAGGACACGTTTTGATATTAAATAATATTTTTAGTTCATGTAGTATATATTATATTTAATATTCAATAATTTAACAAAAAAATGTATCTAAACTTATAATATTCATAAATTTTGTATAGAATCATAAAATATCCCAAATATTTATATTAAACTCAATAAAATGGTAATCGTAATCCAACGAATCTAATAGTTGGAACTAAAAACTCAACGCAACTTAACATTTGAACCTTTTTTTGAATTTCTATAATGCGTGTTGAAGTGTCGGGGAGTGTCGGAGTGTCTGAGAGTGTCGGGAAGTGTCACGTCAGGGTTTTTGAAGTGTCGGTGCTTCATAGGCACTCACCTTATGATCCCCACTTATTACTTTGGATTGATTTAAAAATATTCAATTATATAAATACTCAGATAATTATCATCTAAAATTAATTAGTTTAATTTCAATTCCTTGGCAATTTAACCCTTTAATCTCAATTGGAATCTTAATCCCTTAGCAACCCCTAATGAGAATTAAGCAATGAACACGATAATTCAAACATCTGTAATTCAATACACATCTATTCCTAGCATGCATACGAACCGTTATCCTACCCCCTTTTAGGATGAAAACCCCAATATTCCTATCTAGGGTTCTAACCCTCAAACTATCCTCAACTATTAGATTGATCAATTCTAATAAAGAGAATATAAATTTCGCATAAGGTAAAGATAAAGAACTTTATATAAATGAGTAGAAATAAACCAATCCGTCGTAACAAGGGTTCACATAGGGTTTGTGACCCTAACTACAATAAAAGAAATAACTAGCCAACCATAATCATGGCTAAAAATCCAATATTCATAAAACCAGGTAAATTAATATAGAAAGAAGAAGAAGAAGAAGAAGATCAAGAATTTCTCTCTGGAGCTCTCCTTCTGACGCACGATGGTCTCCTTAGGTCCAGAATACCTAATTCTGTGCTGAGCATTCTTTTTACAGTCCCTATTTTCATCTTCCAAAACAGCCCTTTTAAAAACACGGTGCTGTGATTTCGTAATCTGGCGCTCTTAGCGTGAGTTTCACGCTATGAGCGTGGATGGCAATAATGACTGGCGCTACTAGCGTGAGTTTCACGCCATAAGCGTGGATGTCTCTGGATTCTCACGCTACTAGCGTGAGTTTCACGCTATTAGCGTGGGACTCTGGCCTGAACTTCTAAAAGTGCCTCTTTTTGTCCTGTTTCCTACAAAATTAGAAGGAAATTATTTGCACAATCTTTGATTGAGATTTATCAAATTAATAGTAATTCTAGCCCTTTTTCTCCAAGATTAATCAAGATTTCTTTCTCATTTTGGCTAAAAATCATATATATGCTAGAGGCATATCACTCCCACCCAACTTCACCCAAATGGTTGGGGTTTTGTTAAGGTCTTTGAGCGTTTTTGTGCTTATTTAGCTTTGCCCCCTTCTATTTCTGTTTTCTTCTTCTTTTTTAAAACCTATTACACCTCGAACTGGTCGTGAACCCCCTCGGAACGGAAGGGTTGGGTTACTATTTGGGGTGTCCCTAGTCGAAAGTCGTTTCATGTCTACTCATAGTCCTTTAAGAATTTCAAAGAAAAGTTCTTTAAGGTGTTGGCACATCCCGGCAAACAAGCTTGGTTTCTCAACGCTTCTGACTCTGAAGATGTGGAAGGAAAGTTTCCCTTGCATTAGTCATCTGACCACTATAGTTGTGCTTCCTCGAGTTATCGTTTTAAGGTAACCGAGTTGAGTCTTGCTGATGTCGACAGTCTATTCGCCATTGGGGATTACATAAGGGTTCGTGGCAATGCCAATGTTGCATCCTTAATTTTCAAGTCTCAAGAAAAGAGATTGATTCCGAAATAAGTATGTCTTTATTTAAACCTCCACATATATATTTACTATATTGTGTTCATATAACCCGGTTTTCTTCTTTGTGTTTCGCAGTTCCAAGTATGGATGGTTAGCAAAATGAACAACCCAGCTTCCTGGCTGCTCTCAGCGGGGGTAAGAAGGATTCGATTATCGACTTGACAACCAAAAAGTTAAAGGCCCCTGACTCCAAAGTCAAGAAGCCTGCTGCTGCTACTGACAAGGCTAAGGGGATCCCAGCAGACAAGGGTGATCCTATTTCTATTGGCGACAAAGCTAAAAGAACCCCTGCTGAGAAGGATGCCCCCACCTTTTCTCAAATTTAAATGAAGACTTTTGCTCCTCCTTCAACCATTGGACAAACCAAGCATTCTTTATGGCAGTCCGAAATTAGTGGTGCACTCCGAGATGCTCTTTGTCCTGCAGAGCAATTCTTCAACTCTTTTCCTCTTACTGCATCTTAGATTAAGGAGTTGGAGGATATGGAGCTCGGCTGCATGAAGATGGCCACAATGGCGAGGCCTTTACTTTCTTTAAAGCATAAATATCTTCGTACCCTCAATGAGGTGAATGCATCCCGGGAAGAAAGGGCCAAGACTGCTGCTGAATTGGTCAAAGTGAAGGAAGATTTTTCCTCCCTTAAGAAGGAAGATTTTTCCTCCCTTAAGAAGGATCATGACCAGATTGTTCTTGATCTGGCTATAAAGTAAAGGAGGACTTTACCAACCTTCAAAGGGATAACAATCAACTTCACTATCTGCATACCTCCAACTGCCAATCTTTAAAGGACTTGAAGATCATTCATGAACGGGTTGAGGCAAAGATGAAGGAAGCTAAAGATGATGCCCTATTTTACCGGGGTGAGCTTGAAAAGTCAATCATTGGTTCCTTCAACAATGCTTTGAACCAAATTAAGGTTCTCAACCCTGGATTGTAGTTCAACACTTTTGGCTTACATCCTAAGGCTACGTCAGCAATGGTCAAATCATTCCTCCTCCCCCAGAATCTCCAGCTGGTGATTTAGTGAATCAGGTTGAAGACCGTGTTAAAGGAGGTGAGGAGGTCTCCAATCAACTTGCTGACATTCCGATGAAACAAGAGGAGACTCCTGCCACTACCACCCTTGTTGAATGAAGAGCCGAGATGTCGATGTTCATTGTAATTTTGTTTTATTTGGGGCCTTTGAGCCCCTTTTTAATTTGTCGTGAATATTATCGAGGTATTCTTCGGTTTCTATTTTGATTCTTGACAATTCATTTCATGCTTTTGGATGATCTTGCTTTATACATTCGTCTTTGTATTTTATATACATCTTGGTACTTTAGATGCCTTTTCTTAAGCATCAGTGGTTTGTCATCCTGCGGAGTTGGTTGAGGTATTGATAACCACTAATACTTCTAACTACTCATCGTTTCCTTAGTAAGGAAACTTTGCATCTATTTTTCCAACTTATCCAATGTTCTAAGTTTTTCGAATCTTATTCGAGTTCTTCCCCATCCGAGATGGGTTATTTTCGCAACTCGAATGGATGCTCATTTTTGCAACTCTGATATGCATTTCACGAGTTTTGGAATATTGACCTGGCCGCGGTCAAAGCATTTCATACGGATTCCGTTCTATGTCATTCTCCATGATGCACGTTTAATTTTAACTTAACATTTTGTTAAGTCAGCATTGAGAAAAGTGACAGCTGTCTCTTTCCATCATAATCTGGGTCTCACGACCCGATTTTATCCAAGGTAAAGGCAGTATTGTCACATGTCCCACTGGGTCTTTAAACCTAAGTAAGGAGCATTTCGAATTGATCAGAGTTAGCATGAAAAATTGCACTTATATCTCAGAATTTATGTTGATGCATCCTAATTTAACAAGGATAAATTTCAGAAAAGAAAATCCCTAATTTATTGATATCAAATTTGCTGATTACATGAATTTTTTGGCATATTCGGCTTTAGTCAAATCCCTAGAAAAGGAAAATAATTCATCTAGAAAATACTTCAAATAAATTGAAAATACTTCAAATATTCAGAAGGTGGATCCCGGATTTAACTGTAATACCTTTTCAGTTTATCCGTGTTCTAGGTTCTCTTGATTCCTTTGCCTTTCGTGGTTTCTAGGATATTGGCTTCGCTTCCAAGTTTTTTTTTTTAATTCGGTAAGGGCCTTTCCAGTTTGTAGCTAGTTTTCCATCTTTGGCATTCTTGTTACCAATGTCTGCCCTTCTGAGTACTTGGTCATTTTTCTCAAACACCCTTGGTCTCAACTTTTTGTTGTATCTAGTTGCTATCAGTTGTTTGGCCATCATATCTCAGTAGTGAGTCGTGATTCTTGCTTCGTCAACGAGATCCAACTCGGCAGTCAGTAGCCTGCTATTCTCTTCTTCATTCTGCTTGATAGCATTCATCCTTCTCCAAGATGGTTCCTCTATTTCCACTGGAACCATAGCTTCACATCCATAGGTCAATCTGAAATGGGTTTCCCCTATTGCTGTTTATGTACTTGTTCTGTATCCCCAAACAACAAAATATAACTGATGAACCTAGCTTTCTTTGGCATCCATCATTCATTTTTGGAGCCCATAAACAATTACCTTGTTTGCAGCCTCAGCTTGCCCATTTGACTGTGGGTGTTCCACAGATGCGAAGCGGTGTTTGACTTTTAAGTCTTTCATCAATTCTTAGAACCTTTTATCAGCAAATTGGGTTTTATTTTCTGTCACCACCTCAGCTGGTATTCCAAACCTGGAAATAATGTTCCTTTCAAAGAATCTTTGCACCCTAGCTGAGGTTATTGTGGTAACAGGTTCTGCTTCTATCAATTTTGTGAAGTAATCTACGGCCACAATTAGCCACTTCAACTGTCCTTAAGCAGCTTTGAAGGGTCCCAGCAAATCCATTCCCCATTTGAAAAAGGGCCATGGAGCCGAGATGTATTTCAACTTCTATAGAGGTGAAAGAATCAGCCTGGCATGTTTCTGGCAGCTGTCACATCTTCTAACATGCTCTTTGGAGTCGGCTTCCATAGTTGGCCAATAATATCCTGCTCAAAGAGCTTTTATGGCCAAGACTTTAGCTCCCATGTGTTGGCCATTGATTCCTTCGTGTATCTAGGCCAAAACATATTCTGCTTCTTTCGAGTTTAAGCATTTCAGCATAGGGATGTGAAACCTCTTTCTATACAATTGATCTTCCAATATTGCATATTGTGCTACATCTCGGACCAGCTTCCTTGGTTCCAGTGAGTCTTCAGGCAATGTTCCTTTCTAGAGGTATGCCACTATGGGTTGCCTCCAATCATTTGCCGAGCTGATAATCATCACACAACTCGGCTCAGTTCTACTTTGTTGGACCACGGTCCTGTAGTTTCGTGGATTCTTAGTACTTGCCAATTTAGACAAGATGTCAGCTCTGCTGTTTTTTCCTCGAGGAATATGAGTGATTTTACCTCTTCAAACTCTGCCATCATTTATCGGACCTTGTTTAGGTATTTCATCAACAGAGGACCCTTGGCCTGGTACTTCCCTTTAATTTGAGAAGTTACCAACTGGGATGAAGATTTTAACTTTTTTAGCCCCATGTTCCTTAGCCTGCATTAATCCGGCTATTAGGGCTTCATATTCTGCCTGATTGTTTGAAGTCAGGAAGCCCAGGTTCAAGGAGTGTTCTATTGCCACACTTTCTGGACTTTCAAGTATGATCCCAGCTCCACTCCCTTTGTCATTGAAGGATCCATCTATATATACCCTCATAAGACCTTCATCTTCTTGAATTCCTGTGTTAACCGGGGTGAGCTCCATTACGAAGTCAGCCAGAGCTTGTGACTTGATGGCTTGCAGGCTTTCATATGTTATGTCATATTCAGAGAGTTCAATTGCCCAGTTAGTCATTCTCCTAGCCAGATCTGACTTGTGTAATACCTGTCGTATAGGTTGATTAGTTCATACTATTATCTGGTGTCCTTGAAAGTATGGTTATAGTCTCCTCGCCGTAATCAGAAAGGCAAACGCCACTTTTTCCAGCCTCTAAATTCAGGACCTTGTAAGGCCCTACTGACAAAGTAAATTGGCTCCCCCAGCCTTTACTTGTTTCTTTGACCAGGACGACACTTATTGCTTCCTCTCCAATAGCCAAGTACAGGATCAGAGTATCTCCTGGTTCTGGCTTGGATAGTACTGGTGGGGCTGCTAATCATTTCTTGATTTTGTCGAATGCAGATTGACATTCCGGGTTTCAGCCTTGCACAACTTCTTTTTTCAATAATTTGAAAATTGGGAGGACATTTTCAACTGACTTAGGTAGGAACCGGGTTAAGGCAGCCAGTCTACCAGTCAATTGTTGAACCTCCTTTTTGCTTTGAGGAGCTTTCATATCAAGTACTTCTTTGCACTTGTCTGGATTTGCTTGAATTCCCCTATGGGTTAACATAAACCCTAAGAATTTTCCTGCCGGGACTCCAAATGCACATTTTACCGGATTCAGACGAATGCAGTATTGTCTAAGCTTTTGAAATGTTTGCTCTAGATCTCGGACATGATTCGTCATATCAAATGACTTAACAATCATATCATCGATGTAAACTTCAATATTTTTGCTGAGTTGATCCTTGAACACCTTATTCATCATCCTCTGGTATGTAGCCCCAGAATTTTTTAGTCCAAAGGGCATTACATTGTAGCAATAATTTGCCATTTCAGCAATAAAGGAAGTTTTTTCTTGATCTTCTAGGTACATCGGGATCTGGTTATAACCAGAATAGGCATCCATAAAGGATAGCAATTGGAATCTAGCTGAGTTATCCACTAGCTGGTCTATGTTGGGCATAGGGTAAGAGTCATTTGGGCATACTTAATTCAGATTCGTGTAATCCGTGCAGACCCTTCATTTTTCGTTAGGTTTTTTCACCATAACAACATTAGCGAGCCAGGTGGTATATTGGATTTCACGAATGAACCCGGCATCCAATGACTCCTTCACATGGTCTTCTAAGAACTATTTTCTTTCTGGCCTAGTTTTCTTTTCTTTTGAGCTACTAGCGCTAATCCGAGATAAATTGCCAATTTATGGCAGCAAAATGCTGGATCAATGCCTGGAATCTCATATGACTTCCATGCGAAGACATCTATGTTGCTTTTGAGAAATTGAATTAGTTCTTCCTTTATACAGGGATCTATGGTCTTACTAATTCGAGTTCTTTCCCCAGCATAAGATCTTCTAATTCCCCGTCTGGTTCTGGCCTAGGGATCACTTCTTCCCTCATATCCAATTCAACCACATTGACTGGTTTACTTGAAAGATGAGGGGTTACCTTTTTGCCAGCTTTATCCCCCGCACGAATCCGAAGTGGAGTCAACTGTCCGCCTTCATTTCCCTTAACAGCTTCAAAGTAGCATTCCCTGGATTCTTTTTGATCTCCATGGATGGTAATGACTTCATTCTTGCTACTTACCATCTTTATCTTCTGATGCTTCGTGGAGACCAGCATGTCCCATTTGTGTAGGTTGGTCTCCCAAGTATTACGTTATACGGGGAAGGGAAGTCGGCCACAATGAACCTTACGCGCTCTGACTTGAACACTTCTTTTGTTCCCAAGGTTAACCTGAGATCTACATAGCCTTTATAAGGTGTGTTCTCTCCGTTAAAAGCTATCAAGGTAGTCTTACAAGGCCTGAGGTCTTGTACATCCAAGTTCATCTTTTTAAAGGCATCCCAAAGGATGATGTCAGCACTGTTGTCGGCATCTATGAAGATTTTATTAACTCGGGATTTAACCAGAGTTCCAGTGATAACCAGTCCATGGACGTGTCCTGGCAAGACTCCTTCCATATCCTCCCTTGTGAAGTAGAGTAAAGGGGGATCTGGTTTACCGGGATCTTCTTTAAACTTTGGACGATCTCTGATTGATAGTACCTCTTTCAGATACTTTCGTCTAGCACTTACTGTATCTCCCCCTCCTCCAAGGGCTCCACTAATCATATTGCAATCAAACTCAGCTTCTGGGAATTCGTCATTGTTGGAATCATCTCTTTGGTTTCTATCCTCTTTCTTTTTCTTTTCAGGCACTGGACTCTTTCTTCTTTTTCTGGTTTCCGGACTTCCTCTTATTGTTTTTGGAACCTTGAGTCTTAATAACGTATTGACGTAATTTCCTTTCTCTGACAAATTAGTCCATAGCATCCCTGAGATCCCAACACTGATCAGTGGTGTGCCCCGGTCCAACATGGAAGGCACAGTATTTGGACTTATCCAAGCCTCCTCTATCAAATATGGACCAGGGCCTATCTGCCTTCTTCATCTCTATCATTGCCACTTCTCTCCAAATTTGAGAGCGTGAGGCATTCAACGGTATGTATTTTTCATACCTTCCAACCCGGTCTCTATCATTCGGGATTATGCTTCTGGGGTCTTTCTTTTTATTACCGGTTCACTCTTTTTCTCTTAAGGTCGGGCTCCTCCTTCTCGGGACTCACCCATTTACCTCCTCAGATTGTGCATTTGCTATCTCCATTTTTTCGAGTTTCAGGTACTTCGTTGAACGGGTCCTGAATTCCTCCAATGTCCTCATAGGGTCTTTATAAACCGATTTGGCTAGTCTAGATGATCCATCCAGGCCGACCACAATGAGGTGGACGTAGACAATTTCTTGCAAACCCGACACCTATAAGGCTGCATCTTTAAACCGGTTGAGATACCTCTGGAGGGTTTCTCCTGGTTGCTGTCGTATCTTCTCAAGTGCGAACTCGGACTTTGGATGTTTTTTGCTTGTTGCAAAACTCAGAAGAAATTTATCTCCGAATTCTTCAAAAGATCCAATAGAGTTGGCAGGTAAGGTTGAGAACCATGCTTGCGCAACCCCAGTCAAAGTTATGGCAAATATCCGGGATATGAGTGGTTCATCAATTCCTCGAATATACATGTCCGTGTCGAATGCATCTATATAGACCTGTGAATCCTAGCTTCCATCATATTTCGGTAAGTGTGCCGAATCAAAATCCTACAGGAAGGGAGCATTCAATATTTAACCAGTGAAGGGACTATTATTGTACTGCCCCTACTGTATTTCCTCCTATAACCATCGGGTTCTACGCGTCCTCTGGCGGGTTGGGCATCTTGGTTAAGATGTGTCCCCTCTCTATTTCTCTGAACGTTTGCTCCCGCTGAAGCATTCCGGGCCAGAGGTTGCATGTTCATGTTTCAGTTATTCATTTCCTGTGCTTCAGGGTTTGAGCCCCCAACAGTTCCCATATTTGATATTCCTTGTTCTCAATTATCACAATTCGGGCATGCATATCCGGGTTGTGATTCCCATCTCGGCCATTTGTATCTCGGCCTTGGACCCTCTCTGATCCAGGCCCTTTCATCCCTAACAACCGGTGCTCCAGATCCTGCATTCTCATCGTATTTTCTGCCTGAAATCTTCTTGTCGTTGGAGATTGTTACGATTCTCCATATCTTCCACCGTTCGCCAAATTGCGGCTAAGATATTTTGGGCCAGGCGAGAATCAGGATCTGCTGTCTGTGCTCCGCGAACATCAATGTTTGCAGGATGCTGAGGATTAATGTTCTTGATGAAACCGTTACTCCTAACAACCTCATCAAAAACGAATGTTCCAACTCCGTGATGCTTGCTTTAGCCCATATATTGACCTTTGAAGTATACTTCTGGCCTTTGGATTCAAAATCTTCAGGCTGTGTCATATACACCTCTTCCTTCAAGAACCCAATCAAGAAGGCAGTCTTGATATCTATTTGCCAAATTTTATAATCATTATATATTGCTATAGCTAGCATGAGCCGAATAGATTTGACCTTGGCAACAGGTGAGAAAGTCTCATCATAGTGAACTCCTTGTCTTTAACGATATCCTTTCGCAACCAACCTAGCTTTATAGGTTTGAACGTTACCATTTGTATTAGTCTTTTTCTTAAAGACCCATTTACATCCAATAGGAACCATTCCTTCTGGATGTGGAACCAAAGTCCATACCTGGTTTTGATGTATCGAGTCTATTTCAGACCTCATGGCTTCAAGTTATTTGGAGGAGTCAACATCCTTGATTGTCTCCTCATAGTTACAAGGTTCATCATCCTTAACGGGTGGCTGATTCTCAATCACATAACCGTACCTCTCAGGTGGTTGACTAACCCTAGTTGACCTACGAAGTTGTGTGTTTACTTCTCCATTGGAGAACGTCGCCTGCAGAGCAGACTCGGGTTCCTTAATATGTTCTTGTGGGCTTTGAACTTCTTCAAGTTCAATTTTACTTCCACTAGCTCCTTGAGAAAGAAGATCCTCTGATGTTAGCGCTTTGGCATATGCTGGAGATCCCCAAACCTTGAGGTAGCTCAAGTTTGGTCTCCTACCAGTCCATATCTCATATGGAGTGGTCTGAACATATTTAGAAGGTACACTATTCAGAAGGTATGCTGCAGTGCTTAAGGCATACCCCAAAATGATTTTGGGAGTTCTGTCTCACTCATCATGGACCTAATCATATCCAATAAGGTTCGGTTCCTCCTTTCGGATACACCATTTGGGTGTGGCGTTTAAGGCACAATAAACTGTGAAAGAATCCCATTCTCCTTGAAACTCGTTGCTCAGATATTCGCCACCATGGTCTAATCGTAATGTTTTAATCATCTTGCATCGTTGTTTCTTTACTTCACTCCTATACTCCTTGAACTTTTCAAAGGCCTCGGATTTATGTCTCATCGTTGTTAAGAACATAAAGACAATTCTTCAAATGCAGCTTAAGGCCCGTACATGAAACAAGGTCAACATCTCCAATAGCCAATGCAACAACTCTTGCTCCATTCCCAACTCGAAGATCCACCTCGTTCTTGTCAAGCTTCCTCGGATTCCCTAGCACCTGCAACATATTGCAGATGTGAGAACCACAACAGGTATCCAATACCCATGAAGCCGGGTTAGCACAAGAAAAATTAACCTCAATCATTTAAATACCTGAGGTAGAAGCATCACCATTCTTCTTTTCCATTACACCTTTGATGTAGTCAGGACAGTTTCTCTTCCAATGGTTTTTCTTGCCACAATGGAAGCACTCAATGTCATTTTTATCCTTGCCCTTACCTTTGGCTTTTCCCGTCTTTTTATTGCACTTTCCTTTGGCTTAAGAGGATTGGGCTTCGCAAGCTCTTTCCTTTTATCCTTATCCTTGGTCTTGGAAGACCCACCAATAAGAAAAGCTTGTGTCTTATCCTTTTTGATAGACACCTCAACAGTAGTTAACATGCTTAACAACTCAGGCAGTGTAACATTCATCGAATGCATGTTATATAGTTCATAATGAACCCACTGAAAGAAGGAGGAAGTGATGATAGAACTAAGTCATTAATTAATTCAGCATCCATTACGAAGCCTAGACTCTCTAGCTTCTCAATGAGCACTATCATCTTCAGGACATGGTAAAAGACATGCCTTCAGTCATCTTGCATAGGAACAATTCCCTAGAGGTCTCATACCTCTCATACTTATCCTTCTTATCATACAACTCCTTGAGATGAAGGATAATGGAGGGGGCATCCATATGCTCGTGTTGCTTATGCAGCTTGGGTGACATGGATACCAGCATGGTGCAACAAGCCAACACATTATCATCCATGTGTTGTTTGTAGGCCTCGAAATCAAATTCCGCGAACCCATCTTCCCCTTCCTTAGGCTCAATAGGTAAAGCAGCGTCAAGGACATAAGCAACTTTTTCAGCCCGCAGAATAATTCTGACGTTCCGATACTAGTCCATGAAATTAGGACCGGTCAACTTGTTCGTTTCGAGAATAGTACGAAGAGACAAATGACCCGACATATTAAGCTGAATAGGATGTAAAAATAAAATAATTAATATTGTTATAAATAGATCATATTATTAAAGACTTCAAATAAATGGCCCCTCCCACTATTTTATCTAAGTCAATGACCCTTATCCTTATTGACGTAAGGTTATTCTTCTTAAGAATCTCCGTAGTGGGTGAAGAAAATGACCGTCTCCTTTAATCCCCGTCTAAGACCGCAAGATCAAATTAAGCGATGGGTTGATCATTATCAACAGTATCTCGTACCTTCTCTTAACACCAGGTTGACAACTCCTTGTCACTTAGTGGTGCATCTCATGCAACCAACCTGGCACTATTGCCCCTAGTACATAAGCTCGGCTGAGCCTACAACTTATACACAAAACTAAGGAAGAAGAAGGGCTATATATAGATGTGGCGACTCATTAACCTAAGACTAGGACAAATCAGCGCCCTCATCAAATTCCAATCTTATTGGATAATTTCCTTAATTTTATCCAATCAATCCAATTGATTGGTTTCTCCAATTTCAGCCAATTAATTTAATTAACTGGTTTCCTTAATTTTATCCAATCAATCTAATTGATTGGTTTACCAAATTTCAGCCAATTAATTTAATTAATTGGTTTTCTTCAATTTTGGTCAATCAATCCAATTGATTTGTTTCTCTAATTTCAGCCAATTAATTTAATTAATTGGTTTCCTTTAATTTTGGTAATCAATCCAATTGATTTGTTTCCCCAATTTCAGCCAATTAATTTAATTAATTGTTTTCTTTAATTTTGATCAATCAATCCAATTGATTTGTTTCTCCAATTTCAGTCAATTAATTTAATTAATTGGTTTCCTTAATTTTGATCAATCAATTAAATTGATTGGTTTCCTTTATTTTCTTCATCTTCAATAAATTTAATTAAATGATTATATTTAAATTCCAATTCCAATTTCAAATTCGAAATTAAAAATTAGAATTTAAAATAATTTTATTTTAAATTCAAATTTGAAATTTGAAATTTGAAATTAGAATTCAAATTAGTTTTATTAATTTAACATTAAAATTAATTAGGTTACATGATGGATCAAGTCCAACTTGACCCATGATACTACCTACTCTCTCTTGGCCCAATATGTGGGCTTTTCTAACTTAGGCCCATTATGCCTTATTGGGCCCAAAACACATATGCTAGAATTCAAGACAACTTAAGGTGTTTGTGTGCGACTCATCAGGCCCAACATAGCCACTGACATAAATGGGCTTGGACCCATTAGGCCCAATCCATCTAATGACAAAACAGAGCACTAGAAATGCTTTGTTGTCCCAGAGCTAGTTGAGTTCATCGAATGATCAACCTGTTATACCTATTTGGTTACCGTGTGAATTGTCCTTTCGTCTCGATTATCCATCCCATTGACCTAGGTCAAGAAAAATGTAACACCCCGTGTATACCTGGAATATTAACATTACATCGTATTAAGCGGTGCTTAATTAAAAATGCGGAATATTCTTTTTCTTTTCAATTATGACGTCATTATCAATTACCAACTTGATTACTTAATCAGTTTCATAAAATATCGCCTTTATGTAAATTGCAATAAGACATCTACTGAAATACCTCAATATATAGATAAAGTGTGTAACTAAATCACGGCATTACATCAAGTAATCCGGACAATATCCTGATACATTATTACAACTCCAAAAGACTCAAGACATAACCAAGACATAATAATACTATGTGTCATGGACAATCCCCATGCTCACCAAGTAACATAGTAACAACAAGTCTCAACATAAAACTCCATAAACATAAACTGAAGCTATAAGCATAAGCAGCATGCAAATCCAGCATCCAATCATGGCAACATAATATAACAGCAATCTAACTCAGCTCCGGCCTCCTGCTGCCTGAGGTCTCAACATTACCTGACCCTGAAATAAGCATTCCCCAAACGTGGGGTGAGATCTCTAAACAAGAAATCTCAGTAAGACAAGGGGTCCTCAAGGATCTTCCACCCCAAGCTCACTTACATGTGCAATATAAGTTCTAAAAGCATTTATATCATTATCAGTTCCAAAACTATGTAGTGCAACAGATATCTATGGAATGTGTGTTATCACTATCTACTGGCCAGAGAAATGTAGGAATACGTCTATTCCCTACATGTAGTACAAGGAACACCGCTTGCACCTCACCCACAGCCTCACCCTCTTGTATGTTCTACATACTCAGGCTTACCGTATAGGTGGAACACCTCCATGCATATCAACAAGGCACTAACATACAATAACTCAACAGCATTTCCAAAACATCAAAAGCATGTAACACAGCATGCATATACCATATCCCCATGGGACATGGTGGAACCACAACATGGCTAAACCGAGGACACGAAAGCTTACCTGTACCCGTATGCCCCTTCGACTCGAACTCGGTATCACAAGGGTCCACACCACAAATAGAATCCAATGCACTCACAGATCTGGTTCAATGACCATCATAGTATCAATATACATATTCTAAAATTCCAAGGCAATCGAATATTATTTCTTTTCCAATTCGAACCTGGAGATCCTTTCTAAGACATATCATTTAACTTATTTAATTTAAGATAATTATTGTCTTATAAATATATATAACTAACGATTCCATATAACAATATATATATATATATATATATATATATATATATATAACAATATATATATATATAAGACTACGTGACCTTTTAAAAGCAGCGTGACCTTTTAAAACTAATATAACAATATATGTATAAGACTAATATATATATATATATATATATATATATATATATATATATATATATATATATATATAACTACGTGACCTTTTAAAGAAAACAACGCCTCTGACTCCCTGGGTTCATATAAACGAACGACTCCCTGGAGAACGAAAGCTAAAAGACATTGCTTTAATATGTATATATGTGTAACGAAACCACATCAAAAGCAAATTTGATATATATATATATATATATATATATATATATATATATATATATATATATATATATATATATATATAAAAAGCACTTCGACCAGCGTGAAAGCCCTACATTGGGTAAACAGTGACCAAATTCAAAGTGTTGAAATTTCATATGGAGTCACGCAAATCGATGCACCCAAATCATAAAAAGACAAAACAAAAAACCATCTACAGTGGAAGAGCGCACAATATACGAATGTTTTCTTAAAATTAACATGGGTTCTGAATCAACAGTAACATATAACAAATATTATATTCAAAATTATGGATTTACAAAGAGATAATTAAGTTTACCTTGGTTCTTTTTAGAACAGAAAAATGAAAACTTGAGAGGTTTAGAAAGCACCCAAATCTTCAACAAAGGGTTCTCCTTCAACACAACTAAAGCTTTAATGGATGGGTGGTGTTTCAATGGAAGAGAGGAAGAAAAAATTGAAAACTTTAGAGAAGAAGGCTAGGACTCCAAGAAACTCTAAAGAGAAGCCACACTCAGCCGCTGAGTTTCTTTCAAAAAAACACACCTAGAGTTTTGTGCCCAACTATTGTATTTATAGGCCACTTAAGGGTTAAAACACACAGTATTAGCTTTAATTGCTACGCTTAGCATTTTAATCCCAAACTCTGGATTCATAACCTACTCAATTTTACAAGAATTTTCATATTTTTATTATATTTTTCTGAGCACCTTTCTGGTACGCGTTTTTCATAGCCAATATCAGTTTCTGGCATCATTTCTCATTATTTTGACTTGAAAATCGTTTTACAAGTCCTATATATTATTCTAGTAATTATCATGCACTTACATTAATTTTCCGGGATACTTTTTCGGTATGCATTTATACCGACTAGCAGAACCGGTATCTGCACTTTTCTTCCGAAAAGCGACTTTCAGCATTCTTAATCACTTACCATAATTATTAAAGCTTCTTAATAATTATTAGGGTCAATTATGGAATCATTTCCTATTTTCACATAATTAATTAATTAAATACCTTAATTAACGATGCGGGTTCTTACAAAAAACGTATCAACCCTTGCGGTCTAGGGTTAGCTTTTGTCGAAACAGGAAATCTTCATTTACGGACTCTAAAGAGCGGGCCATCTCATGACTCCTTTATTATGCATAGATTCCCGAGTCCCGTAAATGTCATCCCAGTTTCACCGGTCTATGGATAACCTAATCTCTCACAGAGATTGACGAATTCCTTTAGCTTGTCACGCTAGCTCTGAGTCCTTAGGGCATGCCCAAGAGTATACCTAGGAGTCTCCATTTTTCAGGCAGACAAGATATACAATCAAAGCAAGCCTTCCAGAGCACAGGTCTATACGACAACGTCAGGTCTAAGGAAAGACACACCCAAAAAATAAGAGACATTACCTATTGATACTATCTGTGAGATTTCCTTGTAGTGTCTCTTTGTTGGTCACTTCAGTGCGAGCTATTCTCCAATAGGTCCACCCACGAGTCAGCTAAGACATATCTTCATGTCTGCAGCTCACGAGGACTCTACCTTGCATCTCCATGCAAGTAGATGAGTCATGCTAATCTTACCCGAGATAACCAATGCCCATTATCGGTATCTCTAGACTAGGAACATATTTCTGGCAATGGACGTGTGGTGTCATTGAGCCCTCATGATCGTGATCTCTATCACAGATCCTCAATGTGACACTCGTTCCATTCAAAGGGCTTTATCCAGTTACTCATATTCAATATTTGAGACATGCAATATGAAACAAGATAAAGAATACTTTTATTCATAACTAATAAAGAAGTACATGGGTCCATCTGACTCTCAGATTGTCTCTAGGACACCTACGTACTAACAGTCATAACCGATGTCAAACTAAAAAGTTTGACACCAAATCTTAACTGTTGATTTTCGTGAATCTAACGGTTATACTTTATGGGGTCACACTTATTAAATAATTATTAATTTTCAATAAATTATAATCGTTAGATTGACGAAAATCAATGGTTGATATTTGGTGTCAAACATTTTAGTTTGACACCAGTGTTAATTTTTTTTTAGTTTGACACCAGTGTCAAATGATCATGTTATATATATATATATATATATATATATATATATATATATATATATATATATATATATATATCAATAGTTTAACTATTTATATTATTTATTACATTATAATACTTTATGTAAAGAATAGCTACTTATTATTTTTTATTACTAACATATCTTTAATGTTAAGTAATTTTTACTCTTTTATTTTAATAAATCTTTTACTATAAAAATGTCTATTAAATATTAAGTTATAAAAGAGAGATTTTATAAAGGAAAAAATGCTCCAGACTTAAACAAGTTAAACCAATTGAATTAGTTTCGTGATTTTCAATAATCTAGTTGCAAATTTTAATTTGAGTCATGTAATTAAAGAATTTATACTATAGTAACTTTTATTTTTTACAAGCAAAATTGAAGTTTTGAGTGCTCAAGTCTACACCCTTGATTACGAGCGTGAATAAGTCAAACGGCTTATTAGAGCTTTACAAGCTAGCATATATCAAGTCAGACTTAACCTCTATGAAGCATCGATACTTCAAAAACATGACGTGTCATATCCGACACTTTCTGACACTTTCAGACACCCTAATACATGTTGCAGAGACTCAAAAAATGGTTCAAAGGTTGCGTTACGTTGCATTTTTAGTTCCAACTATTAAATTCGTTGGATTACAATTACCATTTTATTGAGTTTAATATAAATATTTGTTCTATGTTATATTTCTTTTCAAAATTGATGGGTATTATAAGTTTAACTTCATTTTTTTGTTAAATTATTGAATATTAAATATAATATATATTACATAAATTAAAAATATTATTTAATATCAAAACGTGTCACAATGTATCAAAATCTAACATTTATTAAAATTAACGTGTCGGAGTGTCGTAGCGTGTCGTGTCCTGTATCTCGAGTCAATGTCGGTGCAACATAACTTAGCCTAGCCTAAAGAGTAAAAAAGAGCGGGTCTACATAAAAAAAGAAAAAAAAAATCACTTAACAATTAGGCTACAAACCTATTTTAAAAAGATATAATCTTAAACCCTACAGGCTGGCCTATTTAGTTTCACTTGTAATTAAAATTCTACTAGCTCGGGTCCAATTGGCAATGAATATATTGATCTATTGCCTAGGATTGCAAGTCGTAGGTCAAATACTCAAATTTGCACATAAAGATTTATCTTTTCTTAACTTCTCATTTGAAAATTCTGAAGACATTTATCAATGTGATAAGAGTTGTTCCTATTTATTCTTCTATTATGATTTTTTAAGTAATTCATATTTTATTTATGGGTTTAAAGTTTTTAAAGTTAATTTAAATAACTTTATCTAATGTTTACAAAAATACACGTAATTGAATTTTAGTAGGCCGGATAACTCACTAATCTTATAATTTAGCTTTCACTAGATTAATAGACCAAATTAGTCTCAAAATATTCTAAATAAGGAATTATTTAAGCTAAATCACAACTTCGACTATTTAGACCCCTTTGATGTAAACAAAGGAAGCATATATTGATCTGAGCTGCTTGTTTAAAAATCTTTTGCGCAGGGCCATTGAAGTTCAATTACGACAATTTTAATGGGAGTTTTCCGGAACTTCAATTGAATCCAAACGCTTGGACGAAGGTGTTCACTTTGTGCAATTACAATATATTTTAAATATTTCTTGTAAACAACTCCTATTGACTGATTCAAATAACCTGCTAGCTTTTAGAAATAACTTGTATTGACTGATCGATCCATGTAAATTTTCAGGTACTCAACATCATATATATCGATGCGCCTGCTGGCAATGGATTTTCTTACTCAAAAACCCAACGAGGTTATTATAGCAATGACAAGCAATGGGTGGAACATATGTATGATTTTCTACAAAAGGTTCACAATGTTTTTTAATTTTTACTTTCAAGGAAACTTCTAGCTGCTATTGTATTTGATGATCTTAGCATTGTAGTTATGATTGTTTTATGTTCTTTCTCTACGCTGTATTAAGTGGCTTGTGGATCACCCCAAATTCAGATCAAATCAACTTTACATAGGTGGTGGATCATATTCAGGCATAATTGTTACTCCCCTTGTGCAAAAAGTATATGAAGGTGAATATTATGAATTTCGGTCTAGGATAACGCGATTCAGCCAAAAAAAGAAAGAAAGAAAGAAAGAAAAATTGTAATTTTATTGTCCTTCAAATTGTTTTATGATTGCCCTTTTTATTTACTTGCAGATTATAAAGCAGGACACCTACCACTACTAAACATTCAAGTATGCAAAGATGCCCATGATTTTATATCGTTAGATTATATGGATATCGTTTTTGTATAGAATAGAATATTATTTAATATAATTTTTGGATCTTTGCATTGCACTAGGGTTTTGTGCTTGCAAGTCCATTGACTGACGATTACTTGGACTTTAATACAAGAGTTCAATATGCTCACCAACGAACACTTATATCAAATGAGTTATATGAGGTTATTATTCAACTCATTAACTAACATTTTAGTTTAATGTTCTTTCTGAATAATCAATATATTTTGAAATTTTGAGAGATAGTGGTACTATATTCGTGGAAAATATCTTTGCATAAACTAGGGTCACATTTTGCTTTTACAGTCAATTAAAGCTAGTTGTAATGGAGATTATATCAATCTTAATCCGAACAATACGAATTGCATGTCAGATTATGAAGCCTACTCGGAGGTAAGAAATCATCTTTTACAGTTTGTTTATATTTCTGACTTTGAATTTGTTCATTTTCTTGGCATCCATTAATTTAATACTTCATTAATATTTGGCACAGTTAGTCCGTTACATAGACATGTATCGAATTACGCAACCAAGTTGTATCAAAGGGTCTAACAAGAATCGAAGAAGTCTCTTTGATGACCTCGAAACTATCCACCAATCAACATTTAGGTGTCGGGTAATTAGTAAAACCCTCTCTTTTTCTATTTCCAAAGAAATATTTTGATTTTCATGAACTAATTTAAAGTTGCAACATTGATCTATAGGAAGACGAATATGCGCTCGTTGAATTGTGGGCAAATGATCCAAATGTTCGAAAGGATCTCAATGTTAGAGAGGTAATACACGTTCTTTAAATGATATATTATAAAAAAACTAAAAAAAGAAAGAGGCAAATTAGAAGTTGTTTGACTAAGAAAATGTGCAATGTCATATAGGGAACGAAAGGGCATTTCAAAAGATGCAATCATAGTGAGGCATATATAAAGAATGTTCATAGTGTTGTGGAATATCATCAGAATTTAACCAACACAAACCTTCGATCTCTAATTTACATGTGAGTTTCTAAAATCATCCTCTTGTTTGCACTATACATAAGCATAAGTCAATTACTCAATAGACTATATAGATTAATGAATAAGCAATTTATAGTTATTTTTATTCGTTTTCTTGCAGCGGCGATCTTGATATGGCGACACCTTATATTGGTGTACACTCTATAATCAAGTCACTTAATTTGAAGTTAAATAGCACTTGGCGTGCGTGGTTCGTTGATGGTGAAGTGGCAGGGTTAGTTAAATGAATAAGTTTACTTAATTTTATGGAATTTATTATTTGAATTAAATACCATCTATGGGGAGAGGTTTTTTAGTTCATAAATTTTAATTAACTTAAAACTTTCATTATACTACTTTTTTTTGTTATATATGTACACAGGTATACAGAGGGATACAAAAATAATGATCAGTATCACCTTACTTATGCGACTGTTAAGGCAAGTAATTCTTAAATGTTAGTTAACGTTGTTATTATTAATATTACTCCCTCTGCTCTTCCTCCTCGTCCTATTATTATTATTATTATTATTATTATTATTATTATTTCGAGTGAACTAGATGAATGTCTCTTTATTTTCTGTTTTATTAATATTGAATACGCACATTTACTTTCAGGGAGGGGGCCATGTAGCTCAAGAGCACACGCCTAAGGAGGTTTATGAGATGATCCAAAGATGGTTTTCATATTATGATATCTAGGCTATGTTTTTCCAGTGTATTTCAGGAGTTATTTGTTTTTTTTTTCTTTCTATTATGCTACTTCCCTAATGTTTCCCAACAATATTTGTTTTGCTTTATCCTGTTTATTTAACAAGATCAGGGCGAGATACATATGGATATATAACCGCCATCTTAAAACGGCCTCTAAATACTTAATTTCTTTTTTCATGTTTTCTAAAACCATTTCAGCAATGGCCAACGCAAGAATGGAAATCATATAGAAAATTGATTATCGTAATCTAAATTTCCTTAAATAGACTTTAGATCTGTCCTATTCTTGAATTGGATGGTTTTAGTTCATTCACCAATGGGAGCATTACACACAGAGGGAGAGAATTTTGGTTGACATGTAATATTTACATTGGTGGGATACCATGTAAATGTTGAGACTTTTGTACCAAAATTAACGAATTTTAAACCATAAACATGTGATATAATTATTCACTACAAAAAACATGCAGTTCAGTTCAACGTGGCAAAATTTAACAGATAACGTGGGTAAATGAAACTAATTAACCACAGTTTTGCCAAAGGTGGCTAATCTTGGCATGTCAATTATTTAGCCACATTTTTGTTACTGCTGTCTTAAGTGTGGTAACCTTACAAACGTGGCTAATTTGTACGGAGATAATAAAAAAAATACATTTCTATTTCTTTTATAATATGCCGCTACCCATTTTTTTTTGGTCAACTAACCTTTTATCGAAAAAAAATTCTACCCAAATTAATAATGAGATCTATATGTGAGAACTCTATCAAGTTTGTTAAGAAACTTCATTGAAAAGAAAGAATAGTCAGAAGTAAAATACTAAGTATTGGTTCTTGTTACTTTCCATTTCAATTATTTTTACTACTAAGAACTAAACCTATATAGAGCATACTCCGTGGCTCTAAATAAACAACAACTTTTGATGGGGAAACCATTTAGAAGGAACTTTCCTTGCATTCGAATGCATTTGAACCCATTCTTTATCTGTTGCCTGCAAATTTTAGTACACATAAGCTTGGTTCAGCAATAAGAAGAAATGTTAAGGTAGCTTTCTAATATCAATCTAATGGGCCTTTAATAAAGTAACCAAGCCCATTAATTAGGAATTAGTATATATAGAAGTTTAGGGTGATGTTTATGTTATGCATGTATTCAATTCTGGTTTAGTGGGGAAAGTGAGAGACTTCTAGGGAACTCTTGAGCCTAGGTATTTGGTTGAAGGGGGAGTTGAGGTTTCTTGGGGTTATTTTCTACATATTAGTGTGTGTAAAAGAGGCATGGCCTCCATTATCTCTATAATTTCAGTGTTATTTTTCTAGTTCTATCAATTTGGTATCAGAGAATTTTCGATCTAGGGAGTGCTTCTGGTCCAGATCTACAAAAAAAAAAAAAAAACTAAAATGGAAAACAACAGAATGGAGAGGAGCTTGGATCGATTAGAAGCAAACATGGATCGAGTGGAAGAAGGAATGGATCAAGTTGAAGATGTTGTTCATCAAATTCAGAAAATAATGTGGACATTAATAAAGCGCATGGATCCTTGTTTTGCAGAAGAAAAAAAGAAAGAACTACATGAAGAACAACTGCAAACAGAGAAGGAAAATTGCAACTCAAATCCAAACAGAAATTCAAAAGAAATCAACAACCAAATTAGAGATGGAGCAAATCAAAGAAGGAGAAGAGCGAAACGAAATAGACAACGATCGTGGGACTGCAACCCAGAGTTCGCGCAGTGGTGAGATAGAAGAGACGTACGACGGCGAGCGGCAGGGAGTTGGATTCCGACGACATACGTGGGAGAAGGCAGACAAGGTTGGAAGAAGACATATAGGAAGACCGTTTGCTACAACAACCCAAGCAGAGAGGCTCAAAGAAACAGAAGAAGAAAAAAGTAAAGAAGAAGATACAAAAAAATTTGAAGAAAGCTACAAAGAAGACGATGAAATTAGAGAAAAAGAAAAGGTAAGGGAACTTGGGTATGGAGCTGAACCATACAACTGGGCCCCAACTGATGATGGTGCAAGGCCCAAATTTGGAAATTCTGAGGAACTAAAGGAGCAGGCCACGGTGGTTACTAAAGGAAGCAATTGGCCAAGCAAACGAAATGGGTCGAGTGCTCTACAACAGGGGCCCAATTTTATTACTGGAGGAAATAGGAGTGTTGGGCCACAAAAATAGCCCAATGACACCCATCTTACTATAGGGCAGGGTTCAGGTGCCATAGGTAAGGGGGCAAAGGGCTGCACAAGGAAGGTTAATGGAGAATGACAACTACAGTGACCAGAGCGCGAGTTTCCGATGGCTGATGGCGGAGAAAATGGAGGATCGACAGCGGTGCAGCGTGATTGGAAACGTGCAGGCCAGCAACACACATAACACCAACATAGTGACTCAGTCCTCATATGGAGACGCCACAGAAGCGACGTACAGCGGTGAGAGGTGGGGAACAAGATGCCGACAACTTACACCGAACGTGATGGAACAAGGGAGGAGGAACCTTGGTTCTAGATGTGATGCACTTTTCTCCGTGAACCACGTATACGGTAATCAACAACTTTCAGTGATGTTATTGCGGGCGAGAAACGAATTCACAGATTTGGAGAAAGAAGATCTTTCGCACCTCGATCAAGGGGATGACAGGGTTATGCGGTTGAGCGTGCACAGAATCATAGAGGTAATATGTCAAATGCAAAGGGTTGGTGAATTTTTAAAGGGGTGGAGACTGCTTGGAATAGGACATGCAGAGAACGCTAATGATCTACTGGCCATTGCTCGTAAGAGATGGAGTAAGACATAAAGGAAGGGGGCGATAGAATTCTGCAGTGGCAGCTTTTTTACTTCAATTATAACTTGGTCAATATGCTTCAAGCTTTGGGACCCAAGATGAATGTATCTCACATTACCTGTACTCTTCCCTCACCTTGAGAACAAGGTGAATTTTAGAGGGGGAGTATTGATGGGTCTTTAATAAAGTAACCAAGCCCATTAATTAGGAATAAGTATATATAGAAGTTTAGGGTGTTGTTTCTATTATGCATGTATTCAATTCTGGTTTAGTGGAGAAAGTGAGAGACTTTTAGGGAACTCTTGAGCCTAGGTATTTGGTTGAAGGGGGAGTTGAGGATTCTTGGGGTTATTTCCTACATATTAGTGTATGTAATTATCTCTATAATTTCAGTGTTATTTTTCTGGTTCCATCATAATCATACAGAACTACACCTAGTATCTTCTTATCTTTTATATATATTTAAAAAATAAATAACAATGATATAGTACACCTATTTTTTATTTGCTGACATTTTTGTGATTTTCCAAAGATCACTAAAGATTAGAAAAAGAAAAGATCCATAATTTATACTTCTGGAATAAAGTATGTCATAAGACTCAAAACCTATAATAAAATTAAGCAGACTTAAATAAGAAGAGTGAAGATTTACATACCTCCTTGTTGAGCATGTTGTCCATTTGAACAAATGAAGGGTCCTTCTGACATGAATCTTGGAATATAACCATCTTTCTTTGTAATGCCTTTGGACTCATAACATCAGTGCACAATTCCTCATTAGGTCCTAGAAGTAAAGATGATGAATTGTGGCACGTAGTCGATTGGTCCTTTGTGAATAATAAATCTTTGCGGCAAGGGGTGCAGGAAAATCTAAATAAAAAAACACACAAGTTTTGAACCAACACCAGAGAGAGAGAAAGAGAATGAGAAGTTTTCTGGAATGAACATTAATAGGTTGTAAAGATGTTGTATTCCCCCTTTTAATCCTTTGCTATAGAGAGCTATATATAGATAAAGTGCACTAGCAGTTAGAGAAGTGGTGCTCATAATGGGTGGTTATATGTAGTGGAGGGAAGTTGAGAGAAAGTAGGGGAGTGAAGTGCTTCATGTAGTGGGGATAAAAGTAAAGACCATTTAATTGGTCCATAACATAAGCCCCCCAGCTTGGCATTGCGCATAGCCGGAATGCCAGGGTAAAAGTAAAGCCCTCGTGCCTATCAAATAGTATTTAGTGTTGTGAAAAATGATACGAATGCCGGGAAAACCCAGCTTATGAATGCTTTCGGGTTCCAGGGCTTTATCGTGTTGCTCGTTGGTTGTAGTCGTCTCTGGGTTTGTAATTGCTTCCGAGTTTGAAGCTGAGAAAAGTGTGAGAACCCTATATGATCATGTCTTGTGCGTTGATTATGATCTTTCAGAATCAAATGTTCAATAATTTTCCCGCTTCCAATTAGGAAAAAGAAGGGTGCCCAAAGGTCTTCTAGTAAACCATTTCTATCCCGGAGGACCAGTCTTCTTTTAATAAACCATTTTTATCTCGGAGGGCCGGTCTTCTTTTGGCGGCAATGGACTTTTGCTTTCCCGCTTCCGAGTAGGAATTGAACGGGTGCCCAAGAGGCCATTGAAGGCAGCAAGGGACTTTTGTTTCCTGCTTCCGAGTAGGAATTGAACGGGTGCCCAAGAGGCCATTGAAGGCGGCAAGGGACTTTGTTTTCCCGTTTCCGAGTAGGAATTGAACGGCTGTCCAAGAGGCCAATTAAGGCGGAAAGAGACTTTGTTTTCCCGTTTCCGAGTAGGAATTGAACGGCTGCCCAAGAGGCCAATTAAGGCGGCAAGGGACTTTGTTCTTCTAGCCATGTTGTGATTTCTTTGTCTTGAATTATTAACTCGGTGGATGTCTTGCACCCTGAAAAACATGAAACATGCAAGCTTGCACTAAACTCGTCAATTGTTTAGGGAATTTATTGAAAGATAATAAAAAACAAGACAGGTTTTAGTAAGAACCCATATACACTATATTAAGAAGTCATTCTTGCTTGTAGTTAAGATGCATGCTAATAACTAAGATGACATGTAGGAGACTAAAGTCCAAATAGGGTGAAAATTGCATCATGTAGATACTCCATTATTCACATGACACAAGAAAACAATTAATAATCATAAGTATTAAATTATCATTCTAATTTTCAGATTATGTATGGAGGTTCCCAGCAACTTCACTAAGTATGGCTTTTCATAATTAGAATTACAATATTCACTAATCATAAATAATAACCATCAATCAATAAAGCATAGTTAGGATTATCAATGATAATAACTAATTAATTAGAAACTATGACTTATCATTAAAATGCATGCGCATTATCAGAACTCCCTGTGTAGCGATTTGGTTGTTGTTGGCGTAGGTGGGGTGACATCTTCACATGCCTACGTTTATTAAATGGGCATCTCCAAACTTTTAGTCTTTACAATCCTCCATAGCCCTCACGTTGGCTAGCAGTTTCACCGCATTATTTTTCAGTAAAAGTCAGCTTGCTCATTGAACAATTCTGGAAAATTCCAAACTTAATTGCAATAAAGTTATCTAAAAATTCATTTTGCATAAGAGATTAAGAAATTGTACGCTATCTGTTTTAACAGTTAAGAATCTCTTATCTTAATCTTTACGATTAAGCAGGGTCTTACCAACTTTTTTAAAGGCGTAAAAACATTATTTATTACCATTTTTAAAAAAGAAGAAATATTTAAAATAAATAATGCAAATATGGAATTTCCACACCTGGTTACACGTAAGTCGCTCATCGATCTTCGTTTGTAAATGATTGGTGTTCTGAGTACCCATCTATGCCTGGACCTATTTCTTTTCATCATGTGATTGCGCTTTTCTCAAACAACAACACCAATAATATATAAAACAATTACTCATAATCCAGAAAAGCTTGCATTGCATTTTTATGTAAATAATTTATAAAATAAATTAACATTAATGAGTCATCATACGTATCAATAGCTCTCAGGTAGAACATTTGTCAAATTCCTTTCATAAACATTTATCAATAATCAAGCTTTACTAGTGACACATAAAATATGAATCTTGACAAATGCAGTAGCAAAGAAATCAAGTCGTACCCGGACACTGTAGCAATTATCCTAATAGCACGCAGGCAATAGTTCTTGATGGCCATCATTAAATATTTAACCGGCCCTCCAAAATGAAAAGACCAGTAAAAACTGATTCTCAAGCAAACAAAGATACAACCGTTTGAACACTATGGTGATGTAAGATAGAAAGAAGGAAAAAGGAAACAAACAAAATGATTTTTTATGCACACTTTATATATTTTCACCCTGGCTTGAAATAGCTTAAAGTGTCGCTTTTAAAATTTCTTTAACTTATGACTTAGGACTGTTTTTTACTTTGTGCGGCTCACTGCCCGGTAGTGTTTAGATATGTTCCTCTAACAATGATTTCAGCCAATTTTAACAATATAGACTGATTAGTTCTCCTATTCTAACTCATTGGCTTCCAAATTTATTTGTTTAGCCTGTTCCCTTTGGAACAAACAATTTTATGAGAATTTCAGTCGTATGTGTATTGAAAGAATTGAAGTTCAGGGAAAAAGTTATATACAACTTAGGAAAATTGTACATGTCTTCATCAGTTAACCATTATTCTTACAACAACGCACTATATATATGTACTTAATACTAGACTTATGGCTTCTTATTTCAAATAAATTATGATTCTAGAAGTTTGTCCCTTTATTCCAAGAATAAGATTAGACCATTTCCCTTCAAGGCCTTTCAGGTTTTCCAGATTCAATCATGAACATGATAGAAAAGTGTAACCATATTGCCTGCTCTTTTATACCATAAACTAACAACATAATACATTTTACTCTGACATGAATATGCAGTATATACACTCACGGCAGGCCATTGTGAATCCAATGCATTCGTTAACCACATCGAGGCTTAACAAACTAATTAAGCCCGTAATAATATCTATCAATCAAGTTAGTCAGCATATAGCACCCAGATAATATTGTGAGAGAAAGATACAGGACAAGGTCCATGCCATGTGAAAGAGTTTAATATTATGTTGGGTGTACGTTTAGCTTTTTATCTTGCACACATAAAATAACAATTATCATGAAAGTAACGAGATGTACTGGAGAAAAAAGAAAAAAAAAATACTAACGTAATGAAAGATAAGAGAGTTCTTTCCTGACAGTTGAGCGACCTTCGTTACTGGTCTCTATTTTGAACACCGGCTTCATCACTCAAGGTCTCATCAGAACTTGAATTCTCCAAACAAGTAGACGTACGTTAGTTCTGGACATTCTGCTTAGTTAACATTCACGGATTCAGTCGGTTGGCTATTGTAACGCCCGACCACTTGCAAGAATCAATGACTGTCCCCACACACTAACACGAGACTTTTCAGTGTGCTTTGTCCTCACTCGCACACTTCCCGGGAAAACTTCCCAGGAGGTCACCCATCCCATAATTGCTCCAAGTAAAGCACGCTTAACTGTGGAGTTCTTCCGATCCGGACTACCGAAAAGTAGATGCATCTTGTTAGTATAGGTAGTACCAATTAATTCTTATAAGCCATTCCTAACTGTACCGTCCCATACCAGCACAGTCTCTGGAATCCCTCTCTTTCGGGTGTTGATTCGATTCATTCATGTACCCCCGTCCCTAGAAGCCTGCCAGGAGCCGCTCCTTGTCCGTGCCCTTGAGCACCGGCGATCACTCTCCGCCCTCGTCAGTGCCCGGGATGTTACATGCCCACCAGCTTCCGCCTGGTTCGTCCTCGAACCACACCGTACTGGATGAGAGGCCCTGCTCTGATACCATAAAAAATTTTATGGTATCAGAGCAGTTTCGTCGGGAATATCTGTTAGCTATTGTTGAGTATGCTTAGTGTTTGATGCTTTATAGTTGTTTTAGTACTCTGTATGATTATTGCATTTGTGATCACTAAGTGTGGGCCTGATCAACTCACTTCTTTGTGTAACATGTGTAGTGACATGACGAGGAACCGAAACAACCCCGGACCATCAAACACCAATGCTCAGCCAGAACCTGTTTTGGCTGCTCTTGTGAGGCCTATAAGTGGCCGTGGGGCAACGGGCGTACAGCCTGATCCTGTGGCTGAAGCTCTTGCAGCCGTTCAGAGGGAGTTGGCTGCTAGCAGGCAAGCCAATGAAAATCTGATGAAAACAAATGAAGACTCGCGGACTGCTATGGCCGCAATGATGACCGAGTTGAGGACGTTGAGGGGTCCTAGGCCCGTGAACCTGCAACCTACTCCTCCTCCTCACACAGCTACGCCTTCTCCACCTCCTTCACAGGAAGAGGGTGGAGTAGGTAACAATGAGGGTGAGGGTAGTCACCACTCTGGAAGTCGGAGTCATCACACTGAGGTTCGTCAACCTCGAGTGGAAAATGTTGGTGATCATGAAATGGAGGAAAGGAGATTGATGGCTTTCCGAAAACACAAACCTCCTTCTTTTAAGGGAGGCTATGAGCCAATGGCGGCTGCAAAATGGCTCCAAGCGATGGAGAAAATATTCAGGGTGATGAGATGCCCTGACGCAATGAAGTTGGCTTACGCTGTTTATATGCTGGAAGAGGAAGCAGAAGATTGGTGGACAAATACCGTGCAGCCCTTAGAAGCTGAAGGTCGGGAAATCACATGGCGGTTGTTCGAGACATTGTTCTTGGATAACTACTTCCCTAGGGAGGCTAGGGAACAAAAGCAGAACGAGTACAACGACCTCAAGCAAGGGTCGATGTCTATTGACCAATACTTCTCAAAATTTAATGAGTTGGTGAAATACGCCAACTATGGGCGAGCCTTACCCACTCCGGCTGAAATGACCTCCAAGTTCCAATGGGGTCTTAATGAGAAGATGTCTCGGAAGATGTCAAATTGTGACATCCGAGAGTTCAGTCGGTTTGTAAACCAGTGTAGGAAAGTGGAGGAAGTGTATAAGGTGTCCCAAACCAAGAAGTCTTCTGAGGCCCAGCACCTAGTTCCAATAAAGCAACGGGCTCAGGTTATTGGAAGAACAGGAAGGTGCAAGGCAAGAAGCTGAATACGAATAAGCCCTTTGACTTGTTCAAAAAATCCGGTACTCAGAAGAATTTTGTTGATAGAGGACCTCCTCCCAAGTGCAAGGGATGTGGCAAGGAGCATAGAGGTCCATGTGCTTCCGGTGAGGTGATTTGTTTTAAATGTGGAAGATCCGGTCACTACTCCAGGCAGTGTCCTCAGAGCGAAGCAAGGACTATGGCAGTTCAAGCTACTGTTGTTCCGGTCTCTGTTGTTCCACCGATGCGAGAGTCTCAGACGGTTGGTAGAGTATATACCATGGACCGTCAACAATCGGAGAAGGCTCCGAATCTAGTGAAAGGTACAATTTACATTGATAATATGGATGTTGAAGTGTTGTTTGATTCAGGAGCTACACACTCCTGTATGTCTGATTTTATGGCCGTTGGGCTAAATTTGCAAATGTATGACATTCGCCCTCCAATGAAAGTGGTTACTGCTACTGGAGAGGAGTGTTATACATTCGTGTTGTGTAAAGATGTTGAGTTCAAATATGAAGGCCGAGATTACGTGCTGGATTTTATTTGTTTACCTATGATCAGCCTTCAAGTTATCTTGGGTATGGACTGGTTGTCAAAGAACTGTGCTATGATAGACTGCTGCGGTAAAAGGATTGTGCTTGATGCTGATGATTCTGCTACTAGTTCTTCCCCATATCTATCTGTGTTGCAGGTTAGAAAGGCTTTGAGGGCCGGGGCATTGGGATATGTCTTTGTGGGGGGTTTAGTAGGCGGAAGTCATGAGGAGATTGGCACTATTTCCGTGGTGAGGGAGTTTGTGGATGTGTTTCCAGATGAAATTCAACAACTTCCGCCTCATAGAGAGATTGAGTTCACGATTGATCTGTTGCCTGGTGTGGGGCCTATCTCTCTGGCTCCGTATAGGATGTCACCACCGGAATTAGCCGAGTTAAAGAAGCATATTGAAGAGCTTTCGGCTAAGCAGTTTATCCGGCCAAGTGTGTCCCCGTGGGGAGCACCAGTCATATTTGTTAAGAAGAAGGACGGTAGCATGAGATTGTGCACTGATTACCGTCAGTTGAATAAGGTTACCATTAAGAACAAGTATCCTCTCCCGCGCATAGATGATTTGCTTGATCAATTGAGGGGTGCTTGTGTTTTCTCAAAGATTGATTTGAGGTCGGGTTATCATCAAATCTGAATTAGGCAGGAAGATATTCTGAAGACTGCCTTCCGATCTAGATATGGACATTATGAGTATCAAGTAATTCCATTTGGACTCACTAATGCTCCTGCGGTGTTTATGGATTACATGAATCGCATATTTAAGCCGTTTCTGGATCAATTCGTGATTGTGTTTATTGATGATATCCTGATATATTCCAAGAGTAAGGAAGAGCATGAAGGTCACTTGAGAACTGTGTTGCAAATTCTCAGAGAGAAACAGTTATATGCAAAGCCTTCTAAATGTGAATTTTGGCTTTCTCAAGTGCAATTTCTGGGTCACGTTATCTCTGCTGATGGAGTAGCGGTTGATCCTAGCAAGATAGAGGCAGTTGTTGATTGGGAAAGACCCAAGACAGTAACAGAAATAAGAAGTTTTCTGGGTTTGGCTGGTTATTACCGGAGATTCATTAAAGAATTTTCAGCCATGGTGTTGCCATTGACCCGTTTGACCCGGAAGGATACTCCATTTGTTTGGACACAAGAATGTGAAGAATGCTTTCAGAGCCTTAAGGAGAAACTGACGACCGCTCCGGTGTTAGTACTTCCTGACCCGGAAGGTGAATTTGAGCTATACAGCGATGCTTCCAAGAAGGGATTGGGATGTGTGCTGATGCAGGATAGGCGAGTGGTAGCTTATGCATCGAGGCAATTGAAACCGCATGAAGAAAATTATCCAACCCATGACCTTGAGCTTGCTGCAATTGTTTTTGGGTTGAAGCAGTGGAGGCATTTCTTGTATGGAATGCAATTTGCAATATTCAGCGATCACAAGAGTTTGAAATACTTGTTTGATCAGAAGGAGCTGAATATGAGACAACGACGGTGGACCGAGTTCCTAAAGGACTATGATTTTGAATTGAAATATCATCCTGGCAAGGCTAATGTTGTAGCTGATGCACTGAACCGAAAATCCGTGAGTATATCAAGCATGATGATCAGAGATTATGATGTGATTGAGAGGTTCGGAGATATTCAATTATCTAAAATCTTTCCATGTAAAATTTGTGGCTTTGAAATCACAAGCATTGAGAATGAACTGATGACCAGAATTAAAGAAGCTCAGCTGCAAAATGAAAGTGCAAAACGACTAAAAGGTCAGAGTGGTGTATCCTGCAATGATGAGGGTATACTACTATATCAGGGTCGTGTTGTTGTACCTAGGCAGTTGGCGAAGGAAGTGATGACATAGGCTCATAAGGGTCATTTTACAGTTCATCCGGGAGCTACAAGGATGTATCAGGACCTAAAGATGAATTTCTGGTGGCCTGGTATGAAGAAAGATATTGCCGAATTTGTCTCTAAGTGTCTCATTTGTCAGAAGGTAAAGATTGAGCATCAAAAGCCTTCTGGTATGTTGCAACCTCTGGATGTTCCTGAATGGAAATGGGAGAGTATCTCCATGGATTTCGTAGTGGGATTGCCACGAACACAGGCTAGTTATGATTCTATATGGGTGATTGTGGATAGATTGACAAAATCCGCACACTTTTTGCCAGTTCGGGTAGATTTCTCTGCGGAGAGATTGGCTAGGCTCTATGTGAAGGAGATTGTGAGGCTTCATGGGGTGCCTGAGAGCATTGTTAGTGATCGGGACCCGAAGTTCACTTCTCGCTTCTGGGGAGCATTGCAGGAGGCTCTTGGCACTCAGTTGAGACTGAGCACTGCTTATCACCCACAGACGGATGGTCAGACTGAGAGGACCATTCAGACGTTGGAGGATATGCTGAGGGCTTGCACCCTGGAGCAGGGTACTGCATGGGATCGATATCTCCCGCTGGTTGAGTTTTCATATAATAATAGTTTTCATGCTAGTCTGGGTATGGCTCCCTACGAGGCCTTGTATGGTCGCAGGTGTAGGACACCTACTTGTTGGTCAGAGGTTGGAGACACAGAGCGGTTTGGATTGGATTTTGTTCAGGAGACTACTGAGCAGATTAAAATGATTAAGGATCGTCTGAAAAAGGCTCAGGACCGTCAGAAAAGTTACTATGATCTCAAGCATCGACCTCTAGAGTTTGAGGAGGGAGATCATGTGTTCCTGAAGCTGTCACCGGTTACGGGTGTGGGACGAGCCCTTGGAGTGAGGAAGCTGAGTCCGAGATTTATTGGACCCTATCAGATTCTTCGTAGGGTGGGACCGGTTGCCTACCAGCTTGCCTTACCTCCGCAATTGGCAAATTTGCATGATGTGTTTCATGTTTCTCAGCTGAGGAAATATGTAGCTGATCCTTCTCATGTGGTTCAACCTGATAATGTTGAAATCCGGGAGAATTTGAAGACTCCTGTTGGACCACTGAAGATACTCGAAAGAGATGAGAAGAAGCTGAGAAATAAATCTATTCCTATGGTGAAAGTCCAGTGGGAAGGAAGGACGCCTGAAGAGTCCACTTGGGAGCGGGAAGATGAGCTTCTCCGGCAATATCCTGAGTTTAAGGACAGGTACGTTCTTGATTTTGCGGACAAAATCGCTAAAAGGTGGGGTGATTATAATAGCCCAACTTAATTAATTAGTAAATCTAGTGTAATTAATTAATTAAACATGTTTTAGTGAGTGAAATTAAGTATAAGGCTTAATTAAATGAATCTGAGTCACTTTGGAGTTAAAAAGTGTACTCAGTGAAAATTAAGGGGTATAAATGAGTACTGGCAAAAGTACCCAAATATAAAAATAAAAATAGTAATATTCCTAGAATAATATTCCAGACTTTTGGTTAAAGTTTGGTAATTATTGGAGTTGAATAGATAGATGAACCAATACCCGCTTAAAGCCACTTAACCAATGTTAAGTGACTAAAAGCCAAAAGATGAACCCCAAACCCCCACTTTCCCGTCGACAGAAACAGAGAAGAAAGGAAGAAGAAGGAGAAGGAGGAGAAAGGGAGAGAGAGAAGAGAGAGAGAGAGAGAGCAAAATCCCAACGGTTTTGGGTGATTCAAAAGCCTAAATCGCTTAGAATCTCGCCCTCTTTCATAATCCAAGCTTTGTTTTGAGTGGGGAGCATTGTGGAGAGGGATATTGCCTCTCAAAAATTTGGCCATTGGAGAGATTTTTGGGTTTTGGGAAGTTCAACCTCCGTGGGAGCTTGAGGAACACTCCTTGCTTGGTTGTGTGACCATTGGTGGTAAGATTCTAACCCTTGAACCTCATGATTCCTTGAAATTTGCATGAGTTAGGGTTTATGAATAGTAAATTGGGATTTTGATGAAATGTAGTTAAATTAGCTATGTTCTAGGAAGAATGGAGCTTAGAGCATGTTATGGAAAATGCTAGGAATATCATTTAATCGGTGAAAATGAGCTTAGATAGCTAAATGAGTATACTTGTAAAATGGCAAGAATATGATGCTTGATATTGGATTTCTTGCATTGTTGATGAATGGTATGACTTGGTTGATTGATGATTGTGTCCTAATGATGTCTAGGATTGAGACATTTGGACCAACCGTGAGTGATCAACCATTGGAGCAAGCTATGGAGCTTGAATAGCTCATTGTAATTGGTAAGCTCATACTTGTGTTGTGTCTTGAATTGAGTAGTTGATGGTTGATTGTGAAATACTCTTGGATGCAATGTGTTGATTGCATTACACCATGTGTAGGTGTTGGTTTTGGAGTAGAGTATTATTGACATTGGTGAAGAACAAAGGTCGACTGAAGCATTGAGGTAAGCCTTCGGACCTTGGGTGTAATTCCCTTGACGGTTCTACCAAGCCCTGAAAGGGTGGAGGTTGTGATTGTGTATATAAATGCAATAAAATAGTGTAATGCTTTGTTATACGTATGTGTATGCATTTGATGTGGCATAGGATGGTGTTTCCCTATGTTGGTATGTTGCATGACGATGCGTAAATCATACTTGGTAGTTAGCTGGCCAGTAGGACTATTTGCATCTGAGTTTCCTTAGGACAGCTTGAGAGCTCGAGGGATTTCTCCTGGAGATGTTATTGCACTTTGCATAGATATGTATTTACTGCATTATTATTGTTATTGCTATTACACTGATATGGAACTGTGGGGTGGAGAGATGCTCCAAGGACCCCTGGTTTACTGGATATATTCGTATATCTCACCCCGTGTTGTGGGGACCCCCTTTCAGGTAAGGATGCTGCAGGAGCCTCTGGTGGCAAGTGGCCATATCTGGATTATGCATGAAATGTGGCATTTCTTTTGAGTTTATGCATGCCTTTTGTAGTTGACATGTATAGGATTTTATTTTGAAAGCCCATGGTCATTTGTATATCTTGACTCATTGGATGAACTTAGCCTATGCTCATGCCTTTGGTTGCACCTTTTGTTGATGGGAGCCAAGGGAATGATCATAGTGTTTTGTAAGCTAAGTTCTATGATTTGTAAAGGATATGTAATGTAAATGATGCCTACTTGAAATTCAATATTTGTATGCTTGTTATGTATTGAGTTGTTGAATTGGTTGGGCTGAAAATCAATTAGGTACCCTTTTGTTTAAACTGGTAAACGATGAGAAAACAAAGGTCATGCTGCCCAAATTCTAGCTAAATCTCATGAGGAGAGGTTGGATGAGTGCTAGGATTTAGTTTTGGGGCATGGACAATTGGGGTTTGTAATGGGGATGCATTTTCCCCTAGGTTTGGACTTGAGAAATGTGGGAATTGGAATTCCCTGGCAGCGCGCTTAAGCGCCCAGGAGCGCGCCCAAGCGCCCTGCTGCCCCTGCGAGTGCCAATGCATTCTGCCTCCTCGCGCTGGAGCGCCCAAGTGGGGGCTTAAGCGCCCAGGATTGCGCGCTGGAGCGCCCTGGCGTGCGCTTAAGCGTCCTTCGCTGCAGAAAGATGGGATGCTTACTGTCCCCTCGGGTTTTAGCGCCCAGGGTGGGGCTTAAGCGCCCAGGGTTGCGCGCTTGAGCGCCCTGGTCCGCGCTTAAGCGCCCTTAGCCACTGAGGGAGGAGATGCTTCTGTCTCTACGCGCTAAAACGTCCCAGTGGGAGCTTAAGCGCCCAGGGTAGCGCGCTTGAGCGCTATGATGCGCGCTTAGGCGCCCATCCACACTGGAATGCCTGATGCTTACTGCCTCCGTGCGCTTAAGCGCCCAGATGGAGGCTTTAGCGCTCGATAGCGCGCGCTTGAGCGCCCGGTAGCGCGCTGAAGCGCGCGGGGCCTGTGACCAACACTCTCTTGTGTTGCTTCAAATTGTCCTAACTTGGGATACAGTGCTCCGATTTGAGCACGGTTTGAAGCCACGGGTAGCTAATGAAGAAACCTACAATATAGTAGAAGTTTTGAACTAAACAAGAAGTAAATTAATGGTTTAAAAATGGAAAATGAACATGATGTTAAGCTTAATTTATCTGTTTCCGCAAGGTAATATGGTTATGATCACGAAATTGGGTATTATAAGTTCGGTACGTTTTAAAATGAAAAATTTATCCGGATTTTAATTGAACCCATGTGATTGTAACTGCGCTTAATATCATAATGCGATGTTAACAAACCGGTTCTAGAACGGGGTGTTACAGCTATTGATATCTTGAAAAGCTAGCGCATATTCTGTTGCAGAAACGTTGGGGTTGGAAACCTCCGAGCGCACTTCATCGTTCGAAACTTCTTTTGCTTGTTTCTTATTCGGGAACAGGTCAGGTTCGGTATCAGTATCAGCAACGCATTGGTGGTAGGCCAGCTCTGTCCTTAGAATAGTCCCACATATAAAATTCAGAGAGCAGTTAAAAAAGAGCGGTTAAGAATGGTAAAATATGGCTCCCATCCTAATAAATAATAATGCCTAAGTCACACATGCTCCCCCACCCTAGTGAATTATCAAAGCATGTAGTAATTTTCAAGCAATATAAATGGATGAAAAACTGTCCACATGAAGATGCTTGTTGATGTTCATTTTTATTTTTGAAATAAAATTTAAAAGTACTAATTTTTAATGTTATCTATTAATATTTCAACATAAAAACTTATTTATAACTCGTGAAAGGAATGCCATTGGATTAGGGAAGTGGATAGGATGTGCATAGGACATATATAGAATCAAAAAGTGGACGTGTCAGAGTGGTTACCGGGCTTGACTAGAAATCACGTTTGCATCCTTACTAGTTATTGTGGTTGGGGATCAGTGCCTCAATGTTATTTTTTGTAATTTTGGTAGATATAAAATCAAACTAGGAATACTCAAAATAAATTGTAATTTTACTTGAAGATGTTAAGAACGTGCAACCAAAATTTATGGAATTGTTTGCGAAAAGAGCACCTCAACAGGTATGGTGTTATCTTGCTAAGACGTGGTACTTATCGTGTTTTCTCCATTCATATTTATTTTATCTATTCAAATCTAAAAAGAGTAGCTAATTTATAAATAAGGAAAAAGTTATCACTTATCTTATAAGCTTTTCTATGAATACTTGAACATCTAACGCAATTTTGGAATTATGGTATCACTGATGCATGCGTGAGGAAATAATTCTGATTGTAGATCGAGACCCAAACTCGGAGGGTGGCGAGGCACGACTTTTGCATTGATGATTTGGACGGTGCTCGATGGGTATATCCAATGTTTCCCGGCATTTAGCATGAGGGTGTTGCTGTTAACGCCTTAATAACAATGCTAAGGATGGGGAAAGATGCCTCGAAAGCAAATCAGTCTTGACAAAACCGAACAGTTTTAAAAACTTTGAAAAGACCCTCGATCACTATAAAAAATTAAACTGAAGCATTAGTTTAGGTAAAGTAGAGGAAAACACAACCGAGCTAGTATGAAGAGCAAGAAAAGTTCAGTGACAATGTAGTTAACAGATCAAAAAAGTTTAAAGAAAAATAATTGCATATCGTGGGTGTAGTTGTCTAAGACCTTTTTTTTTTTTTTTAAATCTGCAAAAACTTAGAGTTATGGGATAAAGATGTTGAAAAGCAAAAGAGACTTAGCTTTAGAAATCTGGCGTGGAAATCAACTCGATGATTCTATCAGCAAATGAGATAAATTGCAGACAATGTTTTTTTTTTTTTCTCCTTCATGAAGCCATTTGGCTTCTGCCATAGTTGGATGGACTAGCAGTGTTATTCGTCATTAGCGTGAAATATTCTCCAATGGGTATTTGTGAATGGAGGTGGGATTAGAACTTTACAGTTCAGTTCCCACAGTTCCCACAGACGGCGCCAAATGTTCTGGAATGAACATTAATAGGTTGTAAAGATGTTGTATTCCCCCTTTTAATCCTTTGCTATATAGAGAGCTATATATAGATAAAGTGCACTAGCAGTTAGAGAAGTGGTGCTCATAATGGGTGGTTATATGTAGTGGAGGAAAGTTGAGAGAAAATAGGAGAGTGAAGTGCTTCATGCAGTGGGGATAAAAGTAAGGACCATTTAATTGGTCCATAACAAGAAGTCATATTAGAAGCACTCAATAATGTATACATACGAGTTAAGTTGTACCTTACCAAATCTAAAAGTTGTTTACCTTTGTCCTTGGAATATACCAGGCTTCAGATTCACCATTGGACCTGAGTGCTGAAGAAGTAGACATCAGAATGAGGCAGAGGACTAAAGGGGAAAATAGATATCTTGACCGGAAAACATTTTCATCAACCTCAACTTTGTGCAAAGTTGTTCGCACTTCGTAAGCGAAATTATAGCCCTATCTTCTTATAGTTATTCTCCTCAAATATTCTATTATTGACATGCTTTCAAAGACTATTGGTAGGCTGGACAATGAAACTCATGTATACACCGAGGGAGCAGCTAGGTTCATATATGGTCAAGGCAAGCATGCATAACCAAGCTTGAGAAGTTTAAACAAAAGTAAAGAAAAAAGACACATAATGCAAGTTAAATTCCTTCCACGATTTTTCTTTCATCATATGTATTTCCTGCTCTTCTCTTTTTCATTTTTTCCCCTTTTGGCGTGTAGTTCACCTGAAAAGGCTTGTAACAATGGATTACCAATGGGTCCCATTTTGTGCTTCTACATGGGTATGCTCACTGCATCTATGGATATACCAATATTCTGATTATGTTAAGGAAAAAAAAGATAGAGAGGTCGAATATAATGTGTGACGGGCAAATGAGGAATTTGAGGATTTGGTGATGGGGTTTGAGAGGAGGAGAAGAGTTTGTTATATAGATAAGAGAAAGAGAGAAAGTGTTTAAATGTGGCTGTGAATATGCGTTGGATGAGTGAATGGCCTTAATGCAAATGAAGATGTAGACCGAATGCAAAAAAAACATGTACTGGTACAAGAGAAGAGTCAAACAACTATTGATAAAGGGATTGAGCTTTCAAACTGGGCGAGTATGTGGGGTTCTTTCTCTTTTGGTTTGACCCTATAAACCACTGTGGCGTAACAAATGGGCACTGAGGTTGTGCTTATTGCTCTGAACAACTTTCCAATTACTTTGGGAAACAATGTTTTTTATTTCTTAATTACACCTTGATGGGACGAAAATTCGTTCCCATATAAGCCATGAGCAACTTTAGCACTAAAAGCACATGTTTAAAATCTTTATGACAAAAACACAATGGGGAACATATGGTGACGTAATCCTTTGAAAAATATATAAAATGCGGAACAGATTGAGAACATTAAATACACCTGCTTCACTAACTCAATCTCTCTGACCACTTTTCAGGAAACGTTGAAAAGAAGTTTCCATAAAGCATAAGCGGTGCAGCAATCAAGCAAGAGGAAACGTGCGCAACAGGAAATAAACGGTTTCTATTGGCTAAGAGGAAAGCAAGGCACGAGGATGATCAGAAGGAAAGACAAATCTCAACAATAATTGTCTCATCCAGCAAAGCACTGTTCACACCGCCTCTTTCATGCAGTCAAGAAAACAACTCCAAGGGAATTACTCACTTTGCCATTCACTCCTCTGCCTATAAATAGCACGTTCCAGCACGAAGAACATCATCGAATTCCTTAAAAAGAGATCTCTTAGTTTATTTTGTAGTTTTTCTTTTGTATAATTTTAGCTGTAGTTAAATGACAACACTTCTTCTCTATTCTGTATCACCCACTTGAGACTCCTCACGAGCAATGTAAGAACCCGCACCGTTAATTTAAGAAATTAAATTAATTAAATATGAGAATTAGGAAATAATTCCATAATTAATTCTAATAATTATGAGAAGGCTTAAATAATTATAGTAAGTGTGAAATAATGCTGAAAGTCGCTTTCCTGACGAAAAGTGCAGATACCGATTCTGCTCCACGGTATAAGTGCGTACCGATGAAGTATCCCGGAAAATTATGAAAAGTGTGTATATTTCACTAGAATAATATATAGGGCTAGCATAACGAGTTTCAAGTCAAAATAATAAGAACTGGTGTCAGAATTTATACCGGCTTCGTTAAAGCGCGTATCGGCAAAGTGCTGCGAAAAATAAAATAAAAATATAAAAAATTCTAGAAAAATGGCTAGGTTCAGAATCCTAAGTTTGAGATTAAAATGATAAGCGTAGCTATTAGTGCTAATATTGTGTGATTAAAATTAAATGGACTATAAATAGCCACTTGCACACAACCCTAGGCTGATACTCAGCCATTTCCTATGTGGGTCTTATGTGCTGAGCTGCTGTCTCTCTTCTTCTTCACAAAGCCATTACCTTTTCTTCACAAAATCCCTCAAGCCACCACTTTTATGAGAGATTATCCACCTCTAACCTTGTAAACACTAAGTAGTTGGCATTGTGAGGGAGTGTGGTGTTTCATTTTTGTGGTTTAAGCTGTTGGTTGTTGGGGTTTTATGCTGAGTTTGAGAGTTGGGTTGGGTGAAGCCATTGTCATGGCATTTTAGGCTTCAAGAAGCCACCTTTTGATGTAAAGGACCCATCTTGTGTTGCATTTTTGTGGTTCCTTAAAGTCAGCACCTTGAAGTTGTGTCGGAGGCTCAAGTCAGTGTTATTTTCGGAGTTTTGAGCCTTGGAGGTATACCATGATCACCTTTTTGTCATTTTTATGATTTAAGCTTGTTTAATCCATTAAAAAGTAAAACTTGGATCATTTGAGTTAAGGACTGTGTTTCTGAGTCTCAAACATGTCAATGAACTTCTGTTGATGGAGTTATTGGACTCCAAATCACGTTTGAACCCTTAAATATGGACTTATGCAGAGGATGCACGAATTTATGCATTCTGTCTGATAAGTATTCGAATACTTTTCGTGTAGTATTCGAATACTTATGCTTCAGTAGTCGGATACTCCTTGGAGGAGTATGGGAATACTTTTCTGGGAAGAAAAAGTATTCGGATACCGTGAATAAGTATGCGAATACTGGGTAGTATTCGAATACTGTGGTATTTGTATTCGGATACCTGGTGGTATTCAGATACTGGGGAAAAGTATTCGGATACCTTGTGGTATTCGAATACTTGAGTGAAAGTATTCGGATACTTTCTGGAGACCAGGAGTATTCGAATACTCATCGGGGAGTATTCGAATACCTCCTGCAGAATTTGCATGAAATGACTTAAAATGAGTTGGAAAGCCTTAATCACTTAATGGAATCTTGAGCAATGATTATTGATAATTAATTATTGTATAAACAGATTGTGATTGTGCTGTTTGTGGGCATTGAGCTAGTGTGAGCTTGGCTTGGATAGTTTAGCTTGCTAGGTAAGCTTTTGTGTCCTCGGTTTAGCCATTGTTGGTTCCACCATACCCCATGGGGGAATGGTCTATATGCATGATGTGTTTTCATGTTTTGATGATTGAAATGCTTTTGAGCTGTTAAGTGCAAGGGCCTTATAATATGCATGTGTTGTTCCATCTAGACGGTAAGCCTGAGTATGTGGCGTCATACAATACGGTGATTCTGCGGGTGGGTGCAAGTGGCGTCTTGCACTAATGTAGGCAATAGACGTATGTAAATCCTGCATTTCTCCGGCCAGTAGAATATCTTGACAGACATGACATGATTATCTGTTGCATTGCACTGATTTTGGAACTGATATTGTATATTACTTTTAGAACTTATATTGCACATGTAAGTGAGCTTGAGGTGGAGAAATCCTCGAGGACCCCTTGTGTAAGAACCTGCACCGTTAATTTAGGAAATTAATTAATTATGTGATTAATGAGATAATTCCATAATTGACCCTAATAATTATGAGAAGGCTTAAATAATTATGATAAGTGATTAATAATGCTGAAAGTCGCTTTTTTGACGAAAAGTGCAGATACTGGTTCTGCTCCTCAGTATAAATGTGTACCGATGAAGTATCCCGGAAAATTATAATAAGTGTGGGAATTAGAAAGAAAGAAAGATGACATCCCTCTTGGAGCACCGAAGGTGGAGCTTAAGGAGTTACCTCCAAATCTGAAATATGCCTTCCTTGGCGACAACAACACTTATCCAGTCATCATCAATGTTGAGCTGTCAACTGCAGAAGAAGAGAAGCTTCTCAAAGTTTTAAAGAAACACAAAGCTACCATAGGATGGTCTTTCTCTGACCTAAAAGGTATAAATCCTTCCTTTTGTACTCATAAAATTCTAATGGAAGATGATATTAAACATGTAAGGCAACCGTAAAGGAGACTCAATCTAACCATGAAAGAGTGGTTAGGAAAGAAGTAGTTCAACTATTGGATGCAGGTATGATCTACCCTATATCTGATAGTGCATGGGTAAGTCCTGTACAAACGGTACCCAAGAAAGGTGGAGTTACCATGGTAAGAAATGAGAACAACGAGTTGATTCCCACAAGGAGAATCACTGGGTGGAGGATGTGCGTCGACTATAGAAGACTTAATGCAGCCACTCGGAAGGACCACTTCCCAATTCCTTTCTTTGACCAGATGTTGGAGAGACTAGTTGGCCATGCCTTCTACTGCTTCCTGGATGGGTACTCGGGCTACAACCAAATAGCAGTAGCTCCAGAAGATCAAGAGAAGACAACATTCACATGCCCTTACGGAGTCTTCGCTTACCGGAGGATGCCTTTCGGCTTGTGCAACGCTCCTGTAACTTTTTAGAGGTGCATGCTTTCCATCTTTTATGATATGATTGAAAAATCTATTGAGATCTTTATGGACGATTTTTCTGTTTTTGGCCCCTCTTTTGACATTTGTTTAGAAAATTTATTTTGTGTTTTACAAAGATGTCAAGAGAGTAATCTTGTTTTAAATTGGGAAAAATGTCACTTCATGGTAAAAAAATGTCATAGTTTTAGGACACAAGGTGTCCAAAGATGGTATAGAAGTTGATAGAGCTAAGGTATCTGTTATTGAGAAACTTCCCCCTCCATCTAACGTTAAAGGCATTCGAAGTTTTCTCGGTCATGCAAGTTTTTACAGGCGCTTTATCAAAGACTTTTCCAAGATAGCAAAGCCACTATGCAAGCTGTTGGTCAAGGATGAGGAATTCAACTTCACTGATGAATGTTTGTTAGTATTTAATATTTTAAAAGATCGATTGACCACTGCACCTATAATCACTGCACCTGATTTTAAACTACCTTTTGAATTAATGTGCGATGCTAGTGATTATGCCATAGGAGTTGTCTTAGGACAAAGAAAGAATAAATTGTTGCATGTGATTTATTATGCTAGTAAAATTCTTAATGATGCACAAATGAATTATGCAACCACTGAAAAAGAGTTACTAGCAGTTGTTTATGCTTTTGATAAATTTAGACCGTATTTGCTGGGGTCTAAGGTAATTGTTTACACTGACCATGCTGCTTTAAAGTATTTCTTGAATAAGCAGTATGCAAAGCCATGATTACTTAGGTGGATGCTGATCCTTCAAGAATTTGAAGTGGAGATCAGAGACAAGAAAGGTGTAGAAAACTTGGTGGCTGATCACCTCTACCGAATTCAAGAAAAAGATCTTCAAGACAGACCTGAGTTGAAGATCAGAGAGGAGTTTCCCGATGAGCAAATTATAGCTATAAATGTTATCTCGGATCCGCAACTGAAGGAAGTAAAGAACACAAATACACCTCCATGGTTTGCGGATTTCGCAAATTTTAAAGCAGCAGGAGAAATTCCAGTAGACTTCACATAGCAACAAAGAAAGAAGTTTTTACATGATGTCAAGAAATACTTATGGGATAAGCCTTTCCTTTTCTACAGATGTGCTGATTGAGTAATAAGGCGGTGCATTCCAGAAGAAGAGATGAAAGACATCCTATGGCACTGTCATGGTTCAAGTTACGGTGTCACTTCACAGAAGAAAGAACAGCCGCAAAAGTGCTGATGAATGGCTTCTATTGGCCAACACTCTACAAAGATGCAAGGAAGTTCGTAGAATCATGTGATAGATGTCAGAGAATATGGAATATCTCCAGAAGACATGAAATGCCCCTCAACAACATATTGGAGGTTGAAATCTTTGATGTGTGGGGAATAGACTTCATGGGATCTTTTCCTCCTTCCTATGGAAACAAATACATCCTTATGGCGGTGGACTGTCTCCAAATGGGTAGAAGATGTCTCTCTTCCTACTGATGATGCTCGGGTAGTCATCGCGTTCCTAAAAAGAAACATATTCGTCCGATATAGAGTAATGCGAGAAATTATAAGTGACGGCAGAACCCACTTTGACAACAGGCAAGTGGAATATGTGCTGGCTAAATGTAGAGTGAAACACAAAATTGCAACACCATATCATCCGCAAACAAGTGGTCAAGTGGAGATTTCCAACCGAGAGCTGAAGCATATTTTGGAGAAGACAGTGGGAAGTTCCAAAAAAGACTGGTCCAAGAAGCTTGATGATGCACTGTGGGCATATCGTACTGCATACAAGACTCCAATAGGTATGTCTCCCTTCCAGATACTGTTCGGAAAAGCTTGTCACTTACCAGTAAAACTGGAACACGAAGCACTATGGGCAATCAAGTACCTAAACTTTGACTCCAAGACCGCAGCTGAGAAAATGCTTCTTCAATTGGATGAGCTCGACGAGTTTCGACTTCTTGCATACGAGAGTGCTAGTCTGTACAAAGAGAAGACGAAGAAGTGGCACGACAAAAAGATCCTGCCTCGAGACTTTAAGGTAGGAAATCAGGTATTACTCTTCAACTCTCGCCTCCGTCTCTTCCCTGCGAAACTAAAGTCCCGATGGTCGGGACCGTTCATTGTAAGACACATGAAATCATATGGAGCAGTGGAGATCAGTCCGCTGGATTCCGACAGGAGTTTCACAGTGAATAGTCAACGGCTGAAACTATACATGGGAGGAGAAATAGACAGCGGAACAACCACCGTTGCTCTTGTAGAGGTAACTTAAGCCATAAACGTCAGGCTCGTGACGTTAAACAAGCGCTAATAGGTAGGCAAACCCACACTTTACTGCTTTATTTTAATTTCACTATTTTAGTTATTTTTACTTTGAATTAAATATATAAAAAACAAAAATATACAAAAAGATAGAAGTGTGAGACTAATAGTGTTCAGGATCTTAAGTGACGGGAAGAAGAGGACTCAAGAGGCTAAGGTATGAATTTTTTTAAATCTAAAAATGTTCCTGCCTTCTAGCATTTTAACGCTCATTAGAACGCCAAAACGCTCAAGAGGAAAACGAACCTGAGCTTCGAAGAGCACGTTTTAGCGGCCACATGCGCGTTAAGACGTGCTAATAAAGGGGAAAGAGGCACAATCGCCACTGCCCTTACGCGTTTAAACTCTACACTGAGCCCCAAAACACTCTGGAAAGGCCAAAAGAAGGGATCGAAGAGCGCGCTAAAGCGCGCCTTTAAGCGCTAAAACACGCTAATGTACTCACAAGGCCATGCTCTCTGCCACTGAGCGTTTTGGCATGCACATAGCGCGCTAAAACGCCCCTACGCGGCCCAGATTTTTTAAAATCCTTTCCCCCCTCATTCTGCACCTTCTTCTCTCTCTACCCACAAATCTCTTCTACACTCTCTCACTCATCCTCTTCCAATCTCAAGTAAATCCTCAAGAAATCATTCACACAAGAACATCCAGGTATTCTTCAACCCCTTTATTTATTACATCATTGAGTTTAGGGATTGCACCTAGGTTTTGGTTGAATTGATAACCCACCAATGCATAAAACCGAACTTAGGGTTTCAAATTTAGATGGCAGAAATATTCAATGCAAATGGTAAATTGTAGGAAAAAGAATCTACTATATATATATATATATATATATATCTGGTGCATTACCATCTGTAGCTCTATTGGAGTAGTTCTTCCGTGGTTAAATTGAAGTTGAATGACATATCCTCAAACATGCATACCAACTGTTTGATTAAATGTCGCATAAGAGCTGCATAATATAATTCATTTCGGTCCTCATGTTTTGACACAATTTTTTTCACTGAACTAATCATTCAAATGTACACTTACTAATTGTGCTATGAAATGCCCAAATCTTTGCTACATGGTAACATATTTTGTTTTTTACGCAATCAAATGAAACACACCCACATGCTTGATAAAATGAAAACATGCATTAGAATGGTGATATGAATAACCGATCAGCATGAACCATGAGTTAAATACACCATGAGTTATTCTAATGAAGGTGGATTAAAATAAGAGTTGTTGCCATACAAGGATTAAGTAATATATGCTGGTTGTGTTTGGTTGCAAATACTGTGTTACATGTTCAGCATGAAAGTAATAATTAACATGCTTATATGGAATTACTTAGATGGAAACTCTTGATAGGAAGATCCAGTTAAGATTTATACACTGCAATTAACTTGGAATACTTTTCTGCATTTCAGGACATGTCTACTAGGAACAAAAATCCTAAGAGGACCAAGGTGAATCCACGGGGTGGACCCATCTCTCGGCCAGCAGCTGAACCTGGCTATGACGAGCACAGATTCCGGTCCGAAGCTCATGCTAATCGGTCCTGAAGCAAGGTCAGCACCCGGACTTCTACAACATAATGGTGGCCAATGGATGGAGGAAATTTGGGAGACTGCCGGTAAAAGCTATGGAAGAACTGGCTAGAGAATTCTATGCCAATGCTTACACGGTTGAGCAAGGGGCCGAACAGAGAATATGTTAGCTAAGTGAGAGGGAAAACAGTAAGATACAATGCTACTGCAATTCAAGAAATTCTTCAGGCTGCTAACCATGACAGAATTACACAGAGGACTTGCAGGTTTCAAACAAAACTTGCAACCATTGAATATGAACGAAATGATCCTTTTGGAGTGGCTGAGCCAGTTCTCTGGGGTATAACACTTCTCGGCGAAAAGTGGGACCCGACTAAAGACCACAGCCAACCAAAGAGGATATGATTAAAGCAACTGAACAATGTGGCCAAAGTGTGGCATCACTTCATCAACAACAACATCATGCCAAGCTTGAACCAGACGGAGATTGTGGTGAAAAGAGTTGTGCTAATTTATACTATCATGGAGGGACTACAGATTGATTTGCCCCGACTACTAGCTGACAGCATCTATGAAATGGCCCACAACAAATCCAGCTCAGCCGCCATTGGTCATGACTCTCTGATTCAGAGTTTATGTGCAGCAGCAGGGGTAGAAATCCCCACTGAAGGAGACACGATCCCCGTGCGTCCCATCATAGATGCAAAGTACATTTCCACCTATGTAGGAGGACCAACAATTGAGGGAGAGGATGACCCAGCACCACCACAGGAGACTCGCGGCAGGCCGAGACGCGCACCAGGACCATCTGCTACAGCTGAGAGAGCATCAGTTCTGACTAAAGATAATCGATTGGATGATCTTGAGACGCAGATAGGATTCCTCAGGCGGCGGCTTAGGTATATGTAGCAGAGGGAGCACGAGTATCAGACCTATATGGTGAAATATCACTGCCCTGCTCGACCTGATGGACCTCCACCTTTCCAGCCTGCGCCATATGACGGATCAGATGAGGAGGATACTTTCGATGCGGCCAGGAGGAGCGCATCGACAGCGCAGTCCTCGACATCACATGCTGCATAGGAGCCCGAGGAGGATGCCGATGCTGATGTCGGACATGATGAGGAGGCTGGTGCGGACACAGAGATGATCCCTGCCATTGTCCGAGACGCTGAGGATGATGACATGGATGACTGAGATATTAGCTCACTGCTACCACCCCTTTCCCATACTCCCCCTTTTATTTGGTGATTGAGATTAGCATTTTTTATATGCTAACCCTGTGTTTTGATTTCATACTTTCACTTTTATGACTGATGAGTTTGGATTGTTTCATGCTGTTTCAGAATAAGCGACTAGTTATGCTTAGCTTGCTCACGATTATTTTTAGATTTAAATCTGTTGCTGAGGACAGCAATATTTAAATCTGGGAATGGAGAATGCGCATTCCATCTAAGCACAATGGATTGAGCCGGAGGAATTTCATGAGTATATACAGAATACCGGCTGAGAAGGGGAACTATCTCACACCTCCTCTTCTTTGAATTTTTAAATCTTTTAATTTAATAGTTGTTGAAAAACCCTAAGCCAATGTTTTTTGTGAAAATTCTGAATATTTTAAAAAGTTTTCTCAGTGTTTTTAATTGGAAAAATGGCGGGAATTTTAAACTCGTAATTGATTCAGAGCATGAAGATGCACTTATACATATTCAAATTTTTATAAACATCATTGCAATAAGTGACATGATTCATTGAATGTATTGTTTGGTATTGAAGTTGTTTGAGAAAAAGAACAGGATAATTACTGTGCAATCATAGCCGTGAGGTTTTGAGCCTATACAGAAAATTTTTATTGAGTGTGCATTCCACTGTTGAGATACTTGTTAGTATTTGGGTGTCCTAGAGACAATCTTATGATTAAATAAGGACATAGATGTAGACCTTTTTAATATTGTCGCAAATAAATAAAAGCATTCTTTATCTTGTTTCATAATTCTGTCTCGATATTAATGTTAATATTTTATGAATAACTTGATAAACCCCGTGGAATGAAATAGGTATCTCTTGAGTATCTGTGATGAGATCACAATCATGAGGATTCAAGAATACCAGATGTTTATTCCTAATTTTATGTTCCTAGTCTAGAGATACTGAGAATGGGGTCAGTGATCTCGGGTAAGACTAGCACGACTTATCTACTTGTATATGGATACAAGGTATAGACCTCATGTGCTACAGATATGGAGATGTCTTAGCTAAAGTCGTGGGTGGACCTATAAGGGTATAGCTCGCACTGAACAGACCCACAAAGAGACTCTATGAGGAACTCTCATAGAGAGTATCATTAGAGTAGTCTCTTTATATTTGGTTATGTCTTTCCTAAGACCAGAAGTTATTACCTAGATTGTGTTCTAGAAGGCATGCTTTGATTGTGCACCTCGTCTGCCTGAAACATGGAGACTCATAGGTATACTGTTGGGCTTGTCCTGAAAGAACACAGGGCTAGGGTGATAAGCTGAAGGAATTCGTCAAATCTCTGTGATAGATTAGGTTATCTGTAAACCGGAGAAATCAGGATGACATTTACAGGGACTCGGGAATCTATGCATAGTAAAAGAGATCATGAGATGATCTGCCTTTAGAGTCTGTAAATTGAAGATTCCCTATTTCGAATAAAGCTTACCCTAAACCGCAGGGGTTGATACGCTTCCTTACCCTAGGTTTTATGGGAAGGTAACCGAGACGAAAGGAAATATATATGGCAACCAAATATGTGCAATAGGATGATCAAGTCACTAATCTAACTAGTTCTGAGGTAACAAAGCATTGCTAGTGCTCTGTGTTGTCATTAGATGGGTTGTGGGCTTATTGGGCCCAAGCCCATTTATGTCAGTGGCTATGTTGGACCTAATGGGTCACACACTAACACCTAATTGTCTAGATGCTCTAGCATTAATGGTATTGGGCCTAACAATTGTTATTAGCCCAAGAAGTAGTTTGGAACTCCACAGATAGGGTGGAGGGCGCGTGGATCTAAGTAATGGGCTTGGATAGTCCAAGACATTACTAATTAATTTAATTAGTTAAATTAATTATCAAATGTTTAAATTTTGAATTTTGAATTTGAAATTTGAAATTTGAAATTTGAAATTTGAATTTTGAATTTTGAATTTGAATTTTGAAATTCGAATTTTGAATTTGAAATTTGAATTTTGAATTTTGAATTTTGAATTTTGAATTTTGAATTTTGAATTTTGAATTTTGAAATTTGAATTTTGAAATTTGAAATTTGAATTTGAATTTAGAATTTGAATTTGAATTTAAAAATTAAGTGTTTGAAAGTTTGAATTCAAATGTTTGAAATTCGAATTTGAATTGGCTATGAAAAGTTGTTTCATAACAAAAGGATAAGACGAGATCTTGTTGGAACATATTAAGAGGAAATCTTTTGAACATAATCTAAGAAGATTTGGGGTGCTGATTTGGCTGTTGGTTAGTCATCAGTATCAGCTCCAGAAGATACGATCTGTTGGGAGAATATTTGAGTGATTTGATTCAAGTTTGAATGCAACTACTCAAATGTATCTGGTCATTATTTAGGCTATATGGGGCGCATCATATAACTGATTATATGATGATTTATGATCAGATATTTGATTAGGTTTTGAACCTAATATATCATAAAGATATGATAGGATGTTGTTGGCAAGATTTGATGAGATTTGATTTGCAACAAATCATATTCTCTCTCTCTTTGATGGAGCGCCCTTTTGGAAGGGATTTTATTGATTAAAAATCTGATTTGTTTTTAACAAATAGGCTCCTCTTGTGCGCCTCTATATATATGTTCCTTCTAGGGTTTTTAAAAAAACCAACCAAGCCATTCTCTTCTCCTCTCCTGCGCCACTTTTGTGAAGTTTTCACATTGAAAGCTTCACTCTTTCAAACACTTTTACCTAGCCTTTCTCTTCACACAGTGTGCGCTTAGCAAGCCTCATTGTAGTGATCACTTGGCGGTTTCACAAGAAGGAGTTCTTGCACCTAGACGCAGTGGGTGGTGTGGATCAATGTTAGAGGGTCTGGACCCTTCAGACCTACCTTGATCATCATGAGTTTTCACAAACAAGGTAACATCATGCTTTCCTAAAGCATGATCTTGAATACATGTGTGTTCCGCAATGAAAAAGTTTTGTTTTTCCTCCAGCATGCATCGGCCTTCAAGGCCATTTACAACTTTCAATACTCTAGAACTTGCTTTGTTTCTTGATTGAAATAGTCTGTGATTTATTTTGTAGAAATGATAGAGGCAGGTTCTTTCTCTAACTAGATGGCCAAATAGCTAACCTTTATTGATACTCCTTAGTTAAACCCCCTTGAGCCTAGACTTTTTATTCATGAAAAACCCTTGAATATGAATAGCCACCTCCCCAATTAAGTCCTTACCTTAATAGAAGATTAATTTCAGATTTGAAGAAAGGAGTGGATACAAGTTGTGACTATACAAGCGCTCAACGGAAAGAAGAAGTACAAGCAAAAGGGCAAAGCCCAAGGAAGAAAAATTGGTTAGAACAAGAAGAGCAAGCAAATTGCTCAAAGAAAAGAAAGGAAAAGAAGTAAGAAAATATTCTTAGAAAGAAAACGACAAAAGAAAAAGGTTCAAATGAGGAACCAGAAAGAAGAAGAAAAGCTTTACAGCCAGAAGAAACGAACAACACTTATTCCTTTCCTTTATCTGAATTTGATCTTAAGCTTTTGTTCCAAAATTCTTTTCCTCCCTTTCACCAGCCACGTTACAACCCTACTAAAGACCTCTTGATCTACTTGATTTATCATAAGAACTGTGAAGAGTGAGAATATAAGCAAGCCTATGGTAGTGTTAATTCAGTGGAATAAGAGAGAAACACCAACCCTCTAGACAGTTGAGTGCGAGTGAAATAAAATCCTAGTGAGGGAGTGTCTCAGGAAGTTTCCCCTGTTCTTGATCTTAAATAATTTCATTGAAAGTTTAACTAATGAATCGTTGATCTTGTTGTTTTGATGTATCATTATTTTTAAGTCTGAATGCTCTGTGGTCATGTCTCTAATTAAATCCTGCCTATTAGTTCCATGCAATTGAAAGTCTTGATTGATTTTTTCCACTAAGTTATTCTAGTTCATTGCTGAGGACAACAATATTCAAATCTGGGAATGGTTGATAAACCCTTGGTTTACCATGTTTCTAGGCTTAAATATACTTGAAATATATCATGAATTGCATGGAAATTAGGGTTTTATACCGTAAAATCACAATAAATGAATATCTTGCTAACATGTTGTCATAATTCTCATTTCAAGGGATTTTTTTACATCTATTATGGCTTTTTGGAGCCAAAGGAATGCAACAAGATGATTGGAAGCCTTAAAGAAGCAAGATTACAAGTGTTTGCAAGCTGAAGGAGAGCGTTTTGGCGGCCAAACAGAGCGCCAAAACGCTCCAGAAGCAACCAAAAACCCTTCGAAGAGGACGTTTTGGCGCCCAACAGCACGCCAAAACTCCCATAAGCAGACAACAACACACTGTGAGAATGTTTTAGCGCACAAATAGCACGCTAAAACGTCCAAGCACGACCAAATCTAAATCCAAAAGAGATCTCATATCTTTATCAAGATGTGCATCAGATTTTATAAAAATACAAAGTGGAAACAAATCACTCATAATTGATAGAGATTCATGGAAGATTGAAGCAGGCTTATAACAAGATTCAAAGTCAAAAATCTGTCACCAATATACAAGATCTTAAATACAAAAAGGAAACAATTGTAGAATCAACTACAAATCTGATACGGATTCGGTGAGAGATGCAATGAAGGATACAACTCTAATGGCTATAAATAAGGAGCTTGGGGTCAGACCAAAAAAGGAATTCAGAAGTCTAGAGCATTACACCAAGACAGAATGAGGAATCCTGTTGCGGAGCGCTGGAACACTGAGGAACCAAGTCAACATCACACCAATGGAGGCTTGGGGTTCTCTTCTATTTATTATTGTTTTTCAATTCAGTATGCTAGGCTAGTCTTTTATGTAGTTAGGGGTAGATGGAACCCAATTTAATCGTTTATGTTTATGAATTAAATTGTCTCTGAATTCTTTTCTTTTTATAATTGAATAAATTTATTTGTCTTTAATGCTTTCCATGAGTTTGCTCCTTATAGAATGATTTTGGGGAATTGTATGACAATAGCGATATTGGTGCATGAACCCTGATTGGATAAATTTATCATAATCCTTGTGATCTAGGGATAGACATAGGGTAATTGTGCAATCTTAATTGTGCAATCTTAGAATTCTTGATCTTAATGCATGTTTTCTTGGGGAATAATAGGGGAACTAGAGTTCTTTCAAGATCACATAGATTTAGGGTAACAAGGAATTGAGCCCTAATTAACTTACATAGAATTGATTGGAATTATATTAAGAAAATGTTCTTGACTCTTTAATTCATAACATAACGAGGATATTGGGGGAAGTCGAAACCCTAACTACGCTTGTTTTTACATTCTTTAATCAATCATCATCTTTTCCAATTGTCTTTTTAATTCTGAAATTTCTTTAATTACACCTCATTACTTGTCTTTAATTTTTAAGTTCTTCAATTACAATTCTCTCCAATCCAACTTTTGATTGTCCAACTAAGACGTGATTAGCGAACTAGTGCTTGAAATTCTGATACTCGTGGGAACGATCTCGTACTCCGGTACACTTTATTACTTTACGACCGGTGCACTTGTCGAGTCGAACAGGGGTCCTCTAGACTAGTGAAATCCACTTACAAGGAACCAGTCAGGCAGGACGTTGGTGGAGTTTACAGCCCAATCAAAAAATACCTTGAGTTAGAACAAATGGAGATAGAGAATGTTGAACAGAAGAGAAGCACGAGTAAGATGGAAGGCTCAGGAAATAAGAACAGGGTGATTTCCGAGGTAAGAGACTTGAAGAGAGACTCCCACCAAGAGAGAGGTATGAAAAATATGTCGCACTCAATCTTCTGCGATCCCAAATTTGGAGAGAAGTGGCCCTAACCGAGATGGAAAAGGTAGAGAAACCTCGACCTTTAATGAATAAGGGAAACCTCCAAGGTTGCACCATGACTCTGCACAAGTTACACAAAGGATAAGTTGATCAGGCCCACGCAATGTGGTCACATATGCATTATCATAGCAAAACTCAATAGAGAGAACACACAAACAAGACTCACCGTAAACATCCTACGTTATTGCAATACATACAGGATTTTCCCTAGAAAGTGGTCTGATACCATAAAATGTAACACCCCGTGTATACCCAGTTTGTTAACATGTCATCGTATTAAGCCACGCTTAATTAAAAATGTGGAATATCTTTTCTTTTCAATTATGACGTCATGATACTTAGCCAAGTTGATTACTTAATCATTTTCATAAAAACATTGCCTGTATGTAAATTACAAAAGACAGCTAACTGAAATACCCCATAAATAAATAAGTGAGTATCTATGTCACGGAACTACAACACGCAGTCCGGACATAATCCTGATACAATTATACAACTCGAAAAAACTTAACATCGTCAATCAATGTGGCATGGACAATCCCCATGCTCACCAAATAAACAACATAGCCAAACAAGGTATCAACAACAACAGTGTAACACCCCGTATATATCTGGTAATGTTATCATATCATCGTATTAAGCTGCGCTTAATTAAAAATGCGGAATATCTTTTTCTTTTCAATTATGACGTCATTCATCATTACCAACTTGCTTACTTAATCATTTAATAAAACATTGCCTGTATGTAAATTGCAAAAGACAACTAACTGAAATACCTCATTAATTAAATAACAGATATAAGTCTCTAGTCACAGAACTACAACACGTAGACCGGACAACCCTGATAGTTTATACAACTCATGTAAACTTAAACATAACAGAAAATAAAGTGGCATGGACAACCCCCAAGGTTACCCAAATAAGGCAACAAAGCCCAACAGAAGTCTCAACAACAGCAACATACTAAAAGCAAGTTAGCATACTAAAAACATAACATCAGCAGATATATCCAGCATCCAAACATGTCAGCATATAAACAGAAATAATCATCAACTAAGCTCCGGCCTCCTGCCGCCAGAGGCATCAGCCCCCCAAGTTACCTGAACCTGAAATAAGCGTCCCCAAACGTGGGGTGAGATCTCTAAACAAGAAATCTCAGTAAGACAAGGAGTCCTCGCAGATCTTCCACCCCAAGCTCACTTACATGTGCAATATAAGTTCAAAAGCAGTTTATCAACATTATTTCCAAAATAGTGCAAAATGGCAGATAATCATGTCATGTGTGTCAATGCTATAATCTACTGGCCAGAGAAATGCAGGAATACGTCTATTACCCACACAGTACGCGCCCCTGCCGTACCTACCCTTAGGATCACATCCCATCGGGTGAATACCACATACATATCATAAGCATTTGCACTTAACAGCTCAAAAGCATTTCAAATATCAAAGCATGTAACATAACATGCATATAACCATACCCCCACGGGACATGGTGGAACCAGCAATGGCTAAACCGAGGACACGAAAGCTTATCTTGCAAGCTAACAATCCAAGCCAAGAGTCCAACCAATGCTCAAAGTCCAAACACAGCAGAATCACAATTTGATTTGGACCAACAATCATATCAATGAACATAGCTCAAAAGCATAAACATAAAGACAATGTTTCTCTTTTATGTTTCACGTCTCAAGGCTCCTCACAAAGCCACAAGCCCTCAATCCCTTTATTCTAACTTAACTTAGTGATTACAGAAGTTCACTTCATCAATCTAGGGTCCACAAACCCATAACTCAGTTCTGTATGAACAGTACAGTTACTGTCCTCGAAAACCCAGATGTGACATCGTCCCCTGTGTGCACCCAAGGGAGTTGTCTGCTAAGCGGATTACAGTCTTAACGAATTTTTTTTTAATAAATACAGCACTGTGTTTTCGAGTTACTAATTAACTATTAATTTGAAATCTGGAAGTTTACTGAAATCAGAGTGCAACTTTACAAAATACATGATTTGCTGAAATAATAATTTTCCTGCGAAACCTTGCTTCCTTATAAAAATGGTATAAATCCGAGTTCAACAGCTTAAAAAAAATATTCTTTGATACAAGGAAACTAGACATTTGGGGAAGGAAACTAGACATTTGGGGCTTTACGTGCATATAAAAATCATTCCATTTGGAGGTGTCTAGCTCCCAAAACAGAACTCGCAAGGTAAGATATAAATCTATGAAAATGTTCCAAAACTACCTGACCTGCAAATATCATAAAAATCTGTGCTTACATAGTTTTGTTGTAAAGTTTATATATATGAAACTAGACACCTGGGGCTACGCGTATTATAAGTAAATCGAAGATCTGTAGCCCCAGAAGTGGAACTCGCAAAGTGCTCGCATAATCAGTCTCATAAATCCGAATTTAAAAATAGACAAAAATTGTTTTCGCAAACGAGTTCAACATTACGTAATTTACAAACAGTACATAAATCCCAAATTACAGCAAAATAATATATGATCCAACATTTTTCCAATCTCCCTAATATTACACCAACGTCAAATATTTCATGCGCATTCAGCAAAATCAGCAAACAGACAGTAGAATTTCCAACAACAGCATGTAAACAGAATATCCCCAATACAAGTACATCATCATCAAATGCTCTTTTGTACTCCTGCAATTTATAAAAATGAGCCCCCGAAAGGGTGAGAAAAATTCCAGTAGTGCGGCAGTAAAGCAACAATATTAGACTAAGCACAAAATTCTAAAACTGTCGCATCAACATTTAACTTTCCGGACAGATACTAACATATAATCATATTGCGTATATAACACCAAAGTACTAATCATATTGTGTATATAACGCCAAAATACTAATCAAGATGCGTATAAAACGCCAATGATGTACGTTCATAGCACTACAGTGCACGTACTAACAAGCACAGTGGAGATCCCATAGTGACTCCTCAAGAGGGTACCAACTGCGACCTATGCGGACTGAAGCCAAGTGTCCCTCCCATACCCTAGTACCGGAGGGATGCCTATATGATGCGTGCTCAAACGTATGCTTACTTTTATTATATACTTTGGTTTCTAGAATGAGTGCACAATGTTGTATGCTATGACATGCTTGGCACACACACAAACAGAAACAGATGAATCATGAGGTGCATATGCATGACTAGATCATAATAGCGTGTATTTCTCGTAGTTTTAATACCAAGCTGCCGAATCACAAATAATTTCCAAAACAAAATTTCCATCATGTCAAGTCCAAAGGCACATGTGAGCAACATATCAAAATTTCATACGCTAGCTAATAGTCACAATAAGTCTCACCACCAAACACTTACCCGTTTGTCCAAGTAATTTATCAAACAGCACCAAAATTCAGCCCACACACTAAGGTTGATGCGCACCTAAACAAGCAAAACCAAAACAGGGTTTCAAGCTTTGATTCCTATGATTTACAATAAATTCGATGCCCCCCTAACCCATGTACATCATCGGTTTGCTCATGTTCTCATGAAGAGTTAATTTTCTGACTTCATACCAGCTCTAACTTGTTAAAAGAGAAGAAATTTCAAGGTTTCCCAAGTCACCAAATTCGGGTTCCACACAAAAAGGTCCCATGATATTTATTCATATACCCTCCACTTCCCTAGGCCTATGGTGCACTAAAGGGACCTAAATTATGCTGTCAAAATAATTGAATTCATATATAAGGTATGATGCAGCAACGTATTTCAACAAGGGAAATTATAGTCCAATCTAAAAGAATGATTCATTGTCGTGTAACCACAAGACCTCATTGGTTCCAACATGGCAGAATTACTAGAATAAAAGTAACCCAACGCTACCCCTTATATACACATGTAACTCCGGATTTTGTCCAGAAATTAGGAACAATAATTTATCTATTTACAAGGTTATTTCTACAAAGCTTAAATGTGAGGGAACAAGGTCTCAGGCAGCGATTCATGCATTCTTAATTCATACCAAGTTTAACCAAATTCTCCAATCCAAGGGCTGGTCTAACATCATTAGAGGGGTTATTGCTCAAGTTAAAAATTCAGTTTTTTTTTTTTTAGCCTACAAGCTTCATGTCCTAGGGCTGCTCAAAAATAACAGAATTACAAAAAAAAGGATTGACCAAAATAAACTATCTTCCTACAAGTATGTGGGGGACCGAATCATGGGAGTAAGGTGTAGGCGTGACAAGACAATATTTCCCCTAATTTATACATGTAAACCGAATCAACAAGGAGGAGAAAAATTGGGATTTTGACGTTACCTCTTTTCAAGAATACACAGCCAAAATTCACTCATGGAACAACAACATCCTTCATCCACTGCTCCCAGAAACGATTCCAACTACATGCAATAGGGGTAGAGACTAATTCAGCTATACCTTGCACATGCAAATAAAAGGGAACTCGATGAGAACCATTGAGGAAGGGATGAACAAGGAGCTAATGTATTATCTCACCTTATCCTACTAAGGCTTGAGCAGCACGCACAAAGGAAGAAAAGGAACTTAACTGGTCTGACAATCGGCATGCAGTGAAGCTTTTCATCCAACCGAATGGGTAGGCAGAAACGGGAGACAGCAAGTTTTGCCCAATCCTTTACTTGATAATTTAAGGCCGAACTATGAGGGAAGAGGACATGAGCGTTTAATTGAGGAGTGGTTCCCTAGATATTTCATGGTTTGTGGAGATGATGAGATAAAATTGTTTTCTTGGTGTTTAGCTTCTTGGGATTCACGGTTTAAGGCAAGAAGAGAGGAAATGGTATGAAATCTTTTTCTTGAAGTCACTGCTCTAATAAGCTCACGACCAAGAGAGGTGAGAGTGGTCAATTCTGTTTCTAATTGCAAAGATACATCCAGCTTAAACTTCACTCAAACAGCGCTTGGGAAAAAAGGAAGACAAGGATACTATGGTCTCACATCTGGACCAATGTTTAGCCAGGGATGAAACAAAACTCAACCTTGAGATTTCCCAATGGAGCGCACAAAAAAAAAGGGATAAGGAAGGTGTGATTTTCGGCCAATGAGTTTACATGCAAGCTGATTTCTCTTTCCTAATTGGTTGCATGCTTGAGAGGCTAGTTGAGTTTAGTTAAAATCACAAGCAATCAGCTTACTTTTCTTCCACCCTAAGCGCATGGAACAAAGGAATACAAAAGCAAGATGAGGTTTTGCCATGTGTTATTACTCACCAATGCATGACACCCTTGTAGATTTATTTAGGATAAGGTTAAGATAGATAAAATTTTGGGGCTGAACTAAGTCCCACAAAAGAGTTCATGGGCCGTTGACTTTGGGAAGATTGGGTCCAAAAATACAAACCCAATGGCTCTTCTAACTCCTGTACTAGTCCACTAACTATTAATTCCCATATCTTCTATGTGTGTCATAGGCTTTCTACATGTTACCATTAAATTATTCCTACATTTTTAACAAGAGTTTCAAATGCCTAAGATAAACACTCACCCACAATTATAATTCAAATAATTCCCTAATTTAAATTAATTCCACCCTAACGAAAATATTTATATATAATCCGAAGGCAAGCACTCTACCATATTCCTAATTGCAATTTTATATGGATTCCTAATTATACGGGATGTTACACTCTCCCCAACTTATTTTGAAGTTTGTCCCCAAACTTCGTCTTACCATCCCAAAATCTGCTTATTTCAATTGTCTAACACCATTTTCCTTCATACACTACGCTATGTTACATCTGGTAGACATCTATAAAGTCCTCGAACATTACTCCGGGTAGTACAAACAGACTTGCACCTCGCCTGGTCGTCAGATATACATATATATATATAACCAATTTTTTTGTACTCACATGGAAAGAGATAAAAATTTTCTAAACTCACTCGTAACAAAACGAATGTCTGGTTCCCTTTTTATCAACCTAAAATAAATTATGCTACCACAAAATGAAGTAAAATCGACGTATAAGGTTATTACCAAAGAACTCCAGTTATCAACATTTATAATGAGGCTCATAGCTCTAGCACATAATTAGTTGGCAAACTAAACAATTCCATTCACAAAACACTTCTTCACTATACAAACTTTAATAATTAATTCTAGAGTGAGAATAAGTGATCAAAAATTCCATTTGTCCGATTCAAAATCATAACGTATAGGGTAGGACATGACAATAGACAGATGGCTTCTCACCAATCCTTATACCACCACTCACCCTTGAGGTCTCCCCACACTACTACTCAACTGATCATAAATTTAAAAGTTTTCACATAAAAATGCAATTAACAAGTCAATGGCCTAAAATGAAGAAGTTCCTTAGAATGTAGGGTTCCATCTAACAATAAGTACCATTACCTCCTATTACCTGCGCAATTGTAAGGCTAATTAACCTGGACCTCCAATTACAGATGTTTCGTCTTGGCAATGTACATGTTACAATTAGAAGTGCCATTACTTCCTACTTAGTTCTTATCAATGATAACGATTCAGTTCACTCACTAAACACATCGCACATTCGTATTATATTCTGTGACACCCTCCCTTGTACGCGTCCAAGGGAGTTGTCTGCTAAGCGGATTAGAGTCGTAACAAATTTTTAATAAATATAGAAACGTTTTCAAGTTACTAATTCACTCATATGATTGAAATATGGCGGTTTACTGAAATCAGAGTGCAACTTTAACAAAATACATGACTTGCTGAAATAATAATTTTCCTGCGAAACCTTGCTGCCTTATAAAAATGGTATAAATTCGAGTTCAACAGCTTAAAAAATATTTTTTGATACAAGGAAACTAGACATTCGAGGCTTTACGTGCATATAAAAATTATTTCATTCGGAGGTGTCTAGCTCCCGAAACAGAACTCGCAAGGTAAGAGATAAATCAGTGAAAATGTTCCAAAACTATCTGACTTGCAAAAATCATAAAAATCCGTGCTTACATAGTTTCATTGTAAATTTATATAATCTGAACCTAGACACCTGAGGCTACGTGTGCATATAAATTATAAGTAAATCAGAGATCTGTAGCCCCAGAAGTGGAACTCGCAAAGTGCTTGCAAAAACAGTTTATAAATCAGCATTCAAAACGTTCATGAATTGTTTTCGTTAAATATAACCAGAATAGTGCAAGTTAAGTGCTGGCCGTAAAGTCTCTGAATACACCAATTTAAGACAGGTTCTGACATTTTTCCAATATCACAAAATATTAAATCAACATCATTGATCAGTCAACAGCTAGTAGAAACAGTGGACAACAACATAATTTCCAAAGCAGCAGCAAACAAGCAAAACATGTCCAGATCAAATACTTCATCAAAAATCCTTTTTCGTCTCCCTGCAATTTATAAAAATTGAGCCCCAAAAGGGGTGAGAAAGAATCCCAGTAGTGTGATAGTAAAACCAATATTGCCACAATATTAGACTAGGTACAAAATTCCAAAACAGTCGAATCAACATATAATTTTCCGGACAGATGCTAACATATAATCATAGTGCGTATATAACGCCAAGATGCGTATATAACGCCATAGTCATCAGAGTGCGTAAGTACTAATCATGACGCCATAGTCATCAGAGTGCGTATATAACGCCATGGTAATATACGCTCATAGCACTGCAGTGCACGTACTAACATACACAGTGGAGATTCCATATTGGCTCCCTCAAAGTTGAATTCCAACTATGACCTATGCGGACGGAAGCCAAGTGTCCCATACCCTGGTACCGGAGGGATGCCTATATGATGCTTGCTCATTCATATGCTTACTTATATTATAATTCGGTTTCCAAACTGGATGCACAATGTTGTATGCCATGATATGCTTCGCACACACAAAAAGAAACAGATGAATTATGATGTATTTATGCATGACTAGATCATCATCATAATAGCATATACTTCATGTACTTTTAATACCAAACTGCCGCATAACAATTACTTCTCATAATAGAAGTTCCATCATATCAAGTCCATAGGCAGAATACATATAACATTTAACAGAGTACGCATCCAAGGCACATGTGAGCAACAATTCACAATTCCATACACTAGCTAATAGTCACAATAGGTCTCACCACCAAACACTTACCTGCGTGTCCAAGTAATAACCAATCAGAACCAAAATTCAGCCCACACAATAAGGGTTACGTGCACCTAAGCAAGCAAAACCAAAACAGAATTTCAAACTTTGATTCCTATAATTTACAATTAATTTCAATTCCCCCTAACCCATGTATATAATCGGTTTTCATGATCACTAAGTTAGATTTATTTTCTGACTTAACGTTTAGTTTAACCAACCGTTAGCAAGAAGCACAATTCACACTTCCTAAATATACAGATTCGGATTTTAACCTTAGAAGGATGCTTGTGATATTTACTTACAGCCCAACGCTATTAAACCTAAGGGTGCGCTAAAGGATTTATTTATCTAACCAACTCTCCTAAGCCAAAGGTGCGCTAATGTAAGCAACCAAAGCATGCTGTCCAATAATTTAACTCATGCAAAACTTGATACACAATATAACCCAATCCAAAACAGCCCATCACATTGATACGAGAGCTATCTCCACGCTCATCATTCAGGTTCCTTTTTGAGTTTTCAATCCCATGTTCAAGAGGTCCAATAAGGCAGAGACAAGGGGATGATCATAAATTAAAACTAACCTCTTAATATGCTAGTGTGACTTATGTAGGATGTAATCGACTCTTAAGATGTTGTCTACTAAGATTTAACACGTGTAAATTTATTAATTCCTTTTCTTATACAGCGAACAGTCCAATTATTTAACTGAGTTATTTTACACATTCCCTCACATTAATTAACACTGCTTGCAAGTACCAACAATCAACAATTCTACGGCTGACAGCAGGGAAAAGAATAACAAAGCTAACTTCCTACCCTTCATGCAACCGAAGTAGTAGAGAAAAAAAACAAACGCAGAAGCTGGTTTTTTGGTTACCTTCTTTCCTAAATTCCTATGATCCTCAATCGACCCAAGAGCAGCCCTTCATCTTTTTCCCAAGGTCCAATAGTCGAATCCAGTTGCATGCAAGGAGAAATATGGACTCAATCACGGCAGGGTAAGGAGCATGCAATGGAAAAACAAAACAAACTTAATCAAGGTCCATCGATTAGAAGAAAACAAGAAAGGAGATAAACATCCTACCTCCTTACTTGTGATGTTCAGCCGAATAGGAGAGAAGACAATAGAATTAGTGAAGGTGCTTCCTCCTAGCTCCTACGCACCCAGCCCAGCCGTGAGAAGAAATGAAACTGGAAATTAGAGGTGACTCTGCCCCTAGTGAAGATCACTGTTTTTTTAAAGGAAGATGTCCTACGCATAAAGATCACTTTCTTTTTCTGTTCTGGTTCCATGAAACGTGAGGAGATCAGTTTGAGCTTTGGAGAGGTAGACTCCTTATTCAAAAAAGGCAGTAGGCCGTGACATAGCATGAAGGATCAAATTGCTTTCTTAGCTTAGGTGTCGCACATGCAAGAGGATGATAGGAGAGATTTTGTTTGACACATACTAAACATGCATTGGCTGGTTTGGTTTGGAGGATAAAACTTGAAATCAGAATTATTTTCTCTATATTATGCGCATGAAAGGAAGTGTAAAGGTAAATGAGATTTGGGCTACTTGATTTCTATTATGGCCCTTGGGCCGAGTCCATTAATACCCATTGTTTTCCTAAAATTAGTTTCCTAGGGCTCATTTATCTCACATCATATAGTAATAGTTATTATGTATTTTATATCCACAAGGTAGCAACTAAGATTTTCTTTACCTATTTTGTACCTAGAATTAATCCCATCCTCTTAACTAGAATTTTAATTTCTTAAAACACATACTCACACTTATAGTTAACATAATTTTCATGACTTGAATTAAGTCCACCCTATATGTAAACATGTATTTATATTTCGAGTTCAAGGCAACTTCCATGTTCCTAACTAAATTATACAACTTCCCAAATTCGCCGGATGTTACACTCTCCCTAACTTATTTTGAAGTTTGTCCTCAAACTTCGGCTTACCATCCCAAAAGCTGCTTATTTCAAGTGTCTAACACAATTTCATTCATGCGCTACGTTATGTTACATCCAGATAGACAACTATAAAGTCATCAAACATTTATCCGAGTAGTACAAAAAAAAATTGCATATTACTTGTTCATCAGAGAGAGAGTCATATGGGAGGAGATAAAAAATTTCTAAACTTACTCGTAACAAAACAAATACCTGGTTCTGCTTTATCAACATGAAAAATCTTGTTATCACAAAATGAAGTAAAACCGACGTACGAGCTTACTAACAAAGAACTCCAGTTATCACAACATTTATAATGAGCTCATGGATCTAGAACACATTCGGTTGGCAAACTAAACAAATCTATTCACAAACACTTCTTCACTATATCACTTTAACAAATGATACTAGGGTGGCATAAATGACCAAAATTTTTATTCACTCGATACAAAATTATAACATATGCAATAGAACATGACAATATAAAGAGGCTTCTCAATATCCCTATATCATCCCTCACCCTTAACGTCACACCATACTACTACTTGACTGGCCTTAAATTTACATGTTTCCATATGAAATGCGTTTAACAAGACAATGGCCTAAATGAAAAGGTTCCTTAGAATGTAGGGTTCCATCTAATAATAAGTAATATTACCTCCTATTACCTGTGCAACTATACGGCTATTTAACTAGGATCTCCAATTACAAATGTTTCGTCTGCGCAATGCACATGTTACAATTAAGAAGTGCCATTACTTCCTAACTTAATTCTTATCAATGACAACGACTCAGTTCACTCACTAAACACATCACACATTCACATTATATATTCATACTTTTACATTAATTACCTTACTAAATAAAATCATAGGCAGGATTCTATACTATATGCTTTCAGGATGTTAAAGAAGTGAAACAGAGCACATTACATTCTAAATTTTAAACGAGGGGGATCTTCATCAAATCAAAAAAATTCCATCATACTTTTCATACATATCATGGTAAGTGGTACCTCTCATACATTTCGTCAAAACACCCATATGAGGAAACTTCCTCGAGCTTTCCGCTGTCCTAGGTACCTCATATGTAATTGGCTCCACTGATCAGAGGATCCGTTACCCATGATATCGACTTTCCAATCACTGACACACATCACAATTTTGAAACAGATACCAGACCTAATCCACTAACATAGACCACACTTTCGTAATTCAAGTTCACAATACTCACATTCAAAATTCTAGTTACAGATAAATCTGCCTTTAAAGAAACAAGTAGAGATTACAGTACAAGACCTCATGCATGAAGAACACCCAATCCAATTTTTCTTAAATAGATGGCTAATCTCATTCATACAAGCAGCAATTCTATCTATTCAGGAAGAACATCTCAAGGAGAATAATAATATAGTATGACGTACACAAACATATATCACACTTTTAAGCATAGGATTTACAGCAACGTATTTAAGTCCAAGATTGAATATTATATCGGTTAGATAGCAATTAAACAACATTAGGGTGCTCACGTTGAGTTCAACTCTTATATCACCAACTCAGTTTTTATATTAGATGTCCAAGGAACTATTAAGTATAACAGGAGAGTTCTAACCAGTAACTAGCTCTAGGGACTTATCTATAAATAATTAATAGTTCCCAACAAACATGAGCAGAGGTATGGGAGTTTCACATTAATCTAGATCTAGGACTCAAGTACACATGCAATTAAATCAAGAGAATGGTTGGTCCTAGAATTTAACATAGAGTAGGAAAATTATAGACTCATTGTTTCTCCGTTAGTAGTTCAATCACAAATCATATAGTGGATTGATGCAATTTAAGGGTCAATATTTATGGCAAAAATATAATTTTCTTTTGGAATCAGATACTGTGCAGCATGGCGGGGATATAATGAATAACACTCCATAAATTCATGTTATGGCACAAACAAAATGTATCAATCAAGACAGTTTGAACAACCTATACGTCAGGTGCCGAGTATTTAATTAAAAACATAACTTTCTTTCAATTCATATTAGCCAACCAAGGAAGATCAAGTGCATTTCAGACACTACTTTAACAGCGTGCAAACCCACATACGGACAATGGTGCATATGTAAAATTGCATGCTCATGCACCCAATGTGCCAACTTATGATTGCTTCGACCACTTGAACCACTAGGCATGAAAATTGCATGTTTATACATCGGGAGCGTTTATAAGATGTATATTATACGTAAGAGTATGTAACACTTAAATTTTGGAGACTTGGACAAATTAGTAAAGCTCTGTTAGAACGGTAAAAAAAAATTACACATAGTATGCTATATGAAACAGGTGTTGGTTTGCGTCTATAGTCAATTAACTAGCTCAACAATTTCATTTGTAGTTCACTCAACAGGAAAACCGAACTATGCAGCTAAAGAAAACATTACATGTAACCAAGTGTTCGACGATTTAAATAAAGTACTGATCAGAAGTAGGGAAATCGAATTGACCAAATTAATATGATGGTGTTCATAAAGTAAATCAAACCTAAAAGTCCTAAGTATATACAGACGTCAAATTTTCGAATCCACAATTTTATCAAATTAATAAATCATGTACAGCAAGTAAGGATGCAAGACCTGTAGACCACTATTGCATGTAACTCATAGCATTTGTAACCCAAGGAAGTTTGACACGCACATACAGCGGCCATCCACAGTTTTCATTTATCATCAGATTGTTGGGAAACATACAAGACCAATTTTCCTACGGCAAACAAATTGCAGATAGAAAGCCACAAGTTAATTTATGACATCACTTAGGTGTTTGGGGAAATAGGGCCTAGTCAGTCAGTATGCTGCATAAGTTACTTTGAAAGTATACTATAACTATAACTCGGTGACATAGACTAAAGTTACAAAAGATTCACTACAACGACAATGTAAAGAAATTCATAATTCATAAACAAATCAGTCAAGTTATTCTGCCCCACTTTGTTTCACAGCTTCTTTCTCAAGAATGATGTCTAGTGCTAATTCACCATTAGAAAATTTGGAAGGGTTTAGGGCCCACATGGTTGAGTTTTACTTACCCCAATTATGCTTTATAGGGCATTAACTTTATTTACTTAAATAAGTGATCTATCTCTACATCAATCTGTCTTCATACAGTTTTAAGGTTATACAACAAGTCTTCTTAATGCTAGTTAATTAACTACATCAATTATCAGGATTCTATCACTGCTACTCTTACTCAGTTATATAAACCACCACACATGCAAGGAAACAACACAAATCTTGATGAGGACATAGGAGGTGGCATGACCAAGACAATAAACTTGGAGGACATACAAGGTCTTGGAGGCCCAATGACAAGAGCAAAAGCTAAAAAGGCTAAAGAGGCTCTAAATCTCTTGGTGACCACTTTACTTGAGACAAGCCCAAGTCTAAAGGAAGAAGAGCCCAAAATGATACACTTAATTAAAATTGAAGACCTTGAAGAATAAGTGATATGATCCCCAATAGGAATGGAGGAATGGATCTACTAGGAATGGAATTCTAACCCCAAATTCATCCACCAACACGACCTGTTAAGAACAGAGCGTATCTCATGCTACAGACCTCGGATTTGGGTGATTCCAAAACGAGGTGAAAGATGGCTTCCTGAATCACGATTTTGGCACAAGAATCACCGGAAAAGGATAGGGAATTCGAGAGATATGAATCCAAGATAATATAGAACGAAATTGGAGTTTAAGGATTATAGGTAGGCGCCACAATTCGAAAGAATTGATAAGCCCAAGAACGCCACAAGGATTGATGCCCTTGATAAGTTTAGAGATTCTCAAAAGAACCCAAGAGAACTAGTCTCACCAAAATAGGTTAACTTGATATTCCAAATCTGTCTTCAAAAGCCATGGTGTTCCCTTATATAGTGGGCAACAACCATATTGAGTTTAACCTAAAAGTACTTACACATAAAAGAAGATAGACAACCCAATAATCCAGCCCAATAAGCCTTATTACAAAAAGTTTAACTAAATATAAGAAAATAAAAAATTAAGTGCAGAATTTGGGCCAAGTAAAATAAAGCCTTCATGCATATCCATTGAGGCTTATTCTTCAAGGTCTTCAATTTTAATTAAGTGTATCATTTTGGGCTCTTCTTCCTTTAGACTTGGGCTTGTCTCAAGTAAAGTGGTCACCAAGAGATTTAGAGCCTCTTTAGCCTTTTTAGCTTTTGCTCTTGTCATTGGGCCTCCAAGACCTTGTATGTCCTCCAAGTTTGTTGTCTTGGTCATGCCACCTCCTATGTCCTCATCATTCCCTCCTTCTTTAGAAGAATTTGTCCTCAAATTGTAATCCTCGTCTCTCCATAATGTCCTCCAAAAATGGCTTAAGAATTTAGTATCACGATCAGAGACAATGCTTCTTGGAAGTCCATGGAGTCTTACCACTTCCTTGAAGAACAAATCAGCAATATGGATTGCATCATCAACTTTTTTTGCACGGAATAAAATGTGCCATCTTAGAAAACCTGTCCACCACAACAAAAATAGAATCTTTACCATTTTTAGACCGAGGTAGTCCTAACACAAAATCCATAGAAATATCAATCCAAGGGCAATCTGGAATAGGTAAAGGAGTATACAACCCATGAGGCAATAATTTAGACTAAGATCAGGTTTGTATTTTCATCCATTAGGCGTGTAGGGAAGGAGAGGAGATGATATATTTACTTGCATTCTGATCTCAATGTCCAGCAAGAAAATTTAGAGTTGCTTTGGTACCTACTGAGCGGGTAAGGAGAGAGAGTAAGAGAGTGGATGAGTGATGGCTTCTTGACCAATAGGAAGACATGCAAGGTTGATTTCTTAGGTGACTAAAGGATAAGGTAGAAGGAGGTTTTTAGGCTGAATAAAACCTTCACTCTTCATGCTTGGGCCGTGGCCCTTCAAACCATAGGGACCAAAGTCCCTTCTCCTAATGAATCATAATTTCATGCATCTTACTGAATATTTTCTAGGATTTTATTAAGAGTTGTAATTAACACTTTATCCTATCCTCTTTAACTTAGAGTTTTCATTCCTAAAACACATACTCACCCATAATTATAATTAACATAATTTTCATAATTCAACTTAAGTCCACCCTACACATTTATATATTTCGAGTTCAAGGCAAGCTTCCAAGTTCCTAACTAAAATTTATTTAACTTCCTAAATTCGCGGGATGTTACATTCTCCCCACCTTGTTTCGAAGTTTGTCCCCAAACTTCCTCACACACCTGATATACGCAGTTTATCTACCATCTTCCCATAATACATATACCTGTAAAACACATCTATGCATTGTAATCCCTTACTCCAACATTTAGGACTCGGTATTCACGGTTCAGTATCCGAATGCACACACACTCGATGTCTATATCATCAGTCACAACACATGGTATCTGCACTCAATGCCCTACGTCTCATTGGTTTCACATTTTCACACAGCTTACTCACATCATGAAGACAATTACATGATCAATGCAAGCAAACATAAGCATACTATTGTAATATTAATATTTTCCAATGGTTATCCAAAAATCATGTTATGACAGTAACTAACGAATTTTAACAAATAAGGACATGTGGAATTGTCATATGGGCACTGAGACAGGACAATAATACTGCACACAAAATATTGTTTATAATATAGGGTCACGATTTTTCTCTATGAACAAGTAATTACTAGGTTCGACCAGTACATTTCCAACGTAGGATTTAGTGTAATCAATTATTAACAAGAAGCAAAAATTAAAGCTTCCTAGACATACAGGTTCGGCTCTTTGGCCCTTAATAGATACTTATAATTTTTCATTTTCCTAACCAACTCTACTAGGCCATGGTTGCGCTAAGGTGATCCTATAAGCATGCTGCACAATTAATTTTGACACATACCAAGCTAGTTACAACAATACAAGTTCAGTACACCTTTTTAAAGCCTAGTATCATCAACTTCAATCGTAAGAAAACTAAACCAGAATTGTTATACACAAACATATTGACAGTGCACATTTCATGACTAATAAGTGAAGAAAGATGTGTATTTTTTCGAAAATCACCTAACAGTAATTAATGCATTTTATTCATCATGGACTTATAAATAACTCACTTTGTTCTGAGTACAGATTTAGGAAATTGTAGTGGTGTTAAAAGTATAAACAAATCAAAATGAAAACAGTAAGTCTGTTGCCATCCTAGTTTTATCCTACCGTCCACTATTAACAGAACAGAAAATTCGTAAAACATTATGGAGACATGTTTGAGTTTCTGATTCAAGGGTTTGCACAAAAAGAAAAAAATATGGCAGTTAGGAAATGCAACCAATAAATTTACACTTACCATTATCGGAATTCGTAAGTAAAGAAAAAATGAGTGAATAAAAAACAAGTATTGTTGCCCATATACAACTCAAAACAGAATGAATTGATGCACAGAGCTGATATCACAGTTTCCTAGTCTTAAGGCCTTCTAGAATACAAATGTTTAAGTTTTTTTTTGCAATTGGATGAAAATACTAAGCATGTCTATGTTCCTTTAAGACGCAATAATTAACATCCGCCTCCCTCTAAATAATGATGCATTTCTATATGTGTTTCATTTGTTTTCCTTGACCTATACTTGCATCTGAATTCTCGCAAAATAGTGTCGTGCATGCTCGTGTAGGTACAGGTACATACATACTTAGGTAGTCACTTAGCGTGATTTCCATATAGTTATTTCCATCATGGCTAGAACTAACTGTAACGGACTATACTTGTAGTGTTGTCAGTTCACATAGCAAGCCAAAAGTATCAATACTTTCATGAGTAAATACCTTTTTTGGTCTTCAGAAAATTTCACAAGGCCCATTTTAGTCCCTAGAATATAAAAAGGCCCATCGTGGTCCTTAAAAAATTTAAATTGGACTCATTTTAGTCCTTTTGAGGACTAATATGGGTCTTTTTTGAATTTGCGAGGGACCACGATTTCAACTAAATGAGTCTTTTTGAATTTTTGAGGGACCACGATGAGCCTTTTTATTTTCTAGGAACTAAAACGGGCCTCGTGAAATTTTCTGAGGACCAAAAAAGGTATTTACTCTACTTTCCTCTAGGAGTACTTAGGAGGATTCCTAAGGGTCTAAGGAATTAAAAATTATTCATCTAGTCACTAAAATATAGGCATTTATAAACATCAGAATAAGCACATAGGTTAATAGCTGGGATCCTATCCAAGATATTATGCCACACAGATTAAGATCTGTTTCATCTATTTAGTGGTCCGTGTAAAGCTGGTACAAAGTGTTAACTGTCGAAGAGCACATAAACATCTGTAACACACATGGCAGGACACCACGAATACACCCTTACACACACCACTATTACCCAATCATGTATATAGCTAATCAGTTATATCACACGTTTCTCACGTATCATGTTAAATGGTACCTCTGGTACAGTTCGTCAAAACACCCATTTGAGGAAACTCCCTCGAGCTTTTCACTGTCCTAGGTACCTCGAATGTAATTGGCTCCACTGATCAGAGGATCCATTAACCATGACATGAACTTTCCAATCATCGAAAGACATTACAGTTTTGAAACAGCTACCCATAATATTTCACCAGAATTGACTATGCTTTCATAAAATAAGACAACCAGGCAATTACGTAGAATAGAAGTCCTCAATGGAATAAATGAAAGAGGAAAATCACTGGAAGTGAATGACTAGTGCCAGACAGAATTTACTCAACCACACAACCAAGTAGTATACCACATTCAAAGGTTTGAATGTTGTAAATACTGCTTAATCCGGCACTATTAAATTACATGCTCCTAACCACTGAAACCATGAGTTAATTGCCCTTACAGGAGTTTATTAATTACATCATTTCATGACCCTCATTGGAGTTGAACCAGAAATGTGTTAGTTGTATATGTACGTCACCGCAATTTAAGACCAAGAGCAACTAATTAAGAAGGTCAATTCCATGAACTAGGCGAGGTGGTGAAATTCCATAGCAATCTATAAATGTTGCAACACACTAGAAATAATTAAGGTTCTAGACCGAAATCTAAATATAAAGGAATGTAGGCACTATAATCTTAATAAACTTACCGGAATTGCTTAATCAAAATTACATGATATCCCTAGTAATTCCTGAATTTACTTAATGATATAAGGGGTGGGACGACAAGTGTCAGTTCAAAGAAGAATAAGAAGGCAGGAGTCAAATATGATCCCCCATGCATCACCACTTTACTATTAACTTCTTTCTCAAGAATGATGTCTAGTACCAATTCACCGTTAGAAGGTTTTGTAAGGCTTAGGGCCCACAGGTTTGAGTCTGACCTAACCCAAATTACACTTCATAGGGCATCGACTGGACCTACTTAGATAAGTGATCTATCCCTACCTACGTTTGTCTACGCAAAATTTTAGGGTCAAATCAATTGTCATGATTATGTCACTGCTACCCTCACTTGGTCATGAAACCCAATAAAATTAGTGAAAAATTACAGTTTCTATTATCCAGCTATATACGCAACCACACATGCAAGGAAACAGCATAAACCTCAAGGGCAAGTACGCAGAGCAGTCATTATCTAGAGACTGGTCATCATTCACGGCTTAGAATATCACAAAAATATTCACATCAAGCATATACATATATAAAACCTTGCTTGTTATCCATAGGAAACAGAATTGATAATTCACCATTAATTCAAGTTTTCACACCTAGTGCCCAGACACAAGTGTACCCCGTGATAACCATGATCGTGCACACACATCTTGTGCGACAGTGAGTTGATCAGGCTCACCACCTAGCAAGTGAGTGGGCACAACCATGCTTAATACCGGGCACTACCAGTACCATCACACCTAAGAGACAAGAAATTTTAGCTATCAACCCATGCAACAGTTATATTCAAACAACAACCATTCAACGAACATATCCAATCAGCCAATCATTTCAAACACAACAGTTCAGCAACCACGTAAAAACAACAAATATTTCATCGAATACGTCACCTTGAATCAAAACTGCTTTGATACCATTTAGTGTGATACCCTCCCCTGTACGCGTCCAAGGGAGTTGTCTGCTAAGCAGATTAGAGTCGTAACGAATTTTAAATAAATACAGAACTACGTTTTCAAGTTACTAATTCACTGATATGATTGAAATCTGGTGGTTAACTGAAATCAGAGTGTGTCTTTACAAAATACATGACTTTTTGAAATAATAATTTTCCTGCGAAACCTTGCTGCCTAAAATAAATAATAATGATTCGCGTTCAGCAGCATAAAAAAATCATTTCATTCGGAGGTGTCTAGCTCCCGAAACAGAACTCGCAAGGTAAAAGATAAATTAGTGAAAATGTTCCAAAACTACCTGACTTGCAAAAATCATAAAAATCTGTGCTTACATAATTTCAATGTAAAGTTTATATAATCTGAAACTAGACCCCTGGGGCTACGCGTGCATATAAATTATACGTAAATCAGAGATCTGTAGCCCCAAAAGTGGAACTCGCAAAGTGCTCACAAAAACAGTTTATAAATCAGCATTCAAAACGTTCATGAATTGTTTTTGTAAAATATAACCAAAATAGTGCAAGTTAAGTGCTGACCATAAAGTCTCAGAATACACCACTTTAAGACAGGTTCTGACATTTTTCCAATATCACAAAATATTAAATCAACATCATTAATCAGTCAACAGCTAGCAGAAACAGTGGACAACAACATAATTTCCAAAGCAGCAGCAAACAAGTAGAACATGTCCAAATCAAATGCTTCATAAAAAAATCCTTTTTTGTCTCCCTTCAATTTATAAAAATTGAGCCCCAAAAGGAGTGAGAAAGAATCCTAGTAGTGTGATAGTAAAACTAGTATTGCCACAATATTAGACTAGGTACAAAATTCCAAAACAGTCGCATCACATATAGTTCTGAACAGATGCTAACACATACTCATAGCGCGTATATAACGTCAAGGTACTAATCATGATGCGTATATAACTCCATAGTCATCATAGTGTGTATATAACGCCATGGTAATGTACGCTCATAGCACTGAAGTGCATGTACTAATATACACATTGGAGATTCCATATTAGCTCCCTCAAAGGTGAATTCCAACTGTGACCTATGCGGACGAAAGCCAAGTATCCCATACCCTGGTACCGGAGGGATGCCTATATGATGCGTGCTCAATCATATGCTTACTTATATTATATAATTCGGTTTCCAAACTGGATGCACAATGTTGTATGCCATGATATGCTTCGCACACACGAAAAGAAATAGATGAATTGTGATGCACATGAAAGTTAAATGACCTTGAAGGCCGAAGCATATGAGAAGGAAAAACAAAAAAATTTCATACGGAATCACACATGCAATCAAGACTCATGCTTTAAGACAGCAAGATGTTACCTTTGTTTGTGATTTAAACACCAAGGAGATCAGTGTCAGGTTTGAAGGGTTCAAACCCTCTAACTTTGATCCACACCACCCCACGTCAAGATGCAAGAACTCTTCTTGAAAAGCCACCAGTTGATCACCACAAAAGCTTGCTAGGCGTCCAATGTGTGAAGAAGGAGGCTAGGTAAAGGTGTTTAGAAGAGTGAAATTTTCAGCTTAAAAATTCACAAAAGTGGCGCATGGATTTGATGATCTATGGCTAGGTTATTTTTCAAAACCTCTTAAGAAAAACCCTAACAAAAGGATGACCAAAGGAGATGAGAGAACTATCAAAATTGGATCAGATTTTTCTCTAAAAATTTAACCATAAGTAGCGCCCAATAGAGAGGAAAAATGGAGTTGTTGCAAAATCAAATCTTGCCAACAACCTCCTATCATATCCTCGTGATATCAAGTCAATATCTTAACAAAAATCTGACTTAACAACCATCATATGGCAAGCCATATGGTGCGCCCAATTCAGCCCCAAAAACATTCCAGATACGTTGTGCAGTTGCATTCAAATTTGAATCAACTAGCTCACTGATTCTCTCAACAAACCAAATCTGAGTTGGAGCTTATTTAGTTGACAAAATGACACTCACAACAACCAAAGTGGCGCCCCAAATTCAGCCTTGGATGTGATCAAAGATCTCCTCCTGATCCTAGGGATTTGTTCTAATAATATCTTATCCTTTTGTTATGAAACAACTTTTAATAGCCAATTCAAATTCGAATTCAAACATTTAAATTCAAACGTTCAAACATTTAAATTCCAAATTCAAATTCTAAATTCAAATTTCAAATTTCAAATTTCAAATTCAAAATTCAAATTTCAAATTTCAAATTCAAAATTCAAATTTCAAAATTCAAATTCAAAATTCAAAATTCAAAATTCAAAATTTAAATATTTGATAATTAATTTAACTAATTCAATTAATTAGTAATGTCCTGGACCATCCAAGCCCATTGCATGATCCATGCGCCCTTTTCCCTTTTAGGTGGGCTTCCAAACTTCTTCTTGGGCTAACAACCATTATTAGGCCCAATACCTTTAATTCTATATCATCATGACAATAAGGTATTAGTGTGTGACCCATTAGGCCCAACATAGCCACTTACATAAATGGGCTTGGGCCTTACAAGCCACAACCCATCTAATGACAACACAGAGCACTAGCAATGCTTTGTTGCCCCATAGCTAGTTAGGTTAATGACATAAATATCCTATTATACATATTTGGTTACCGTATGTATTTCCTTTCGTCTCAGTTACCTTCCCATTAAACCTAGGGCAAGGAAACGTATCAACCCTTGCGGTTTAGGGTGAGCTTTATTCGAAATAGGGAATCTTCAATTTACTAACTCTAAAGGCAGATCATCTCATGATCTCTTTTACTATGCATAGATTCCCGAGTCCTGTAAATGTCATCCCGATTTCTCCGGTTTACAGATAACCTAATCCTTACAGAGATTTGACGAATTCCTTCAACTTATCACCCTAGGCCTGTACTCTTTCAGGACATGCCCAAAAGTATACCTATGAGTCTTCATGTTTCAGGAAGACGAGGTATACAATCCAAACATGCCTTCTAGAACACAGTCTAGGTGACTTCTTATGGTCTAACGAAAGACATACCCAAATATTAAGAGACTGCTCTAATGATACTCTTGTAAGATTTCCTCATAGAGTCTCTTTGTGGGTCTGTTCAGTGCGAGCTATCCCCTTATAGATCCACCCACGAATTTAGCTAAGACATCTCCATATCTATAGCTCATAAGGTCTTTACCTTGCATCCGAATACAAGTAGATAAGTCGTGCTAGTCTTACGCGAGATCACTGATCCCCATTCTCAGTGTCTCTAGACTAGGAACATCAAATTAGGAATAAACATCCAGTATCCTTGAATCCTCATGATCGTGATCTCATCACAGATACTCAAGAGATACCTATTTTATTCCAAGGGGTTCATCCAGTTACTCACATAAAATATTAACTATAATATTGAGACGAAATATGAAACAGGATAAATAGTGTTTTTTATTTATTTGCGACAATATAAAAGGTCCACATATTTCCTAATCTAATCAAAAGATTGTCTCTAGGACATCCATATACTAACAAGCTCCCACTTGGCCTAGACCCAATCTGACCTAAGTCGTATACCTAAAGCCTCATAATGACTATCATGTTTTCGCTGAGAAATAGCCTTTGTCAGAGAATCGGCTAGGTTATTATCTGTGGGAACATAATCCATCTTTACATCTATCCTATCAATGATTCCTCTAATCAGGTGATATCTGCGGAGCACGTGTTTAGATCTTTGATGAGACCTAGGTTCCTTTGACTGCGCAATGGCTCCAGTGTTGTCGCAAAACAACTGTATGGGCTCATCCACGCTTGGAACCACCCTTAGTTCAGATATGAACTTCTTGATCCACACGGCCTTCTTAGCCGCTTCTGAAGCAGCTATGTATTCAGCTTCTGTCGTTGAATCTGCTGTTGTCTCCTGCTTGGAACTCTTCCAAGATACTGCCCCACCATTTAAGGTGAATACGAACCCTGACTGTGACTTGCAGTCATCTTTGTTACTCTGAAAGCTGGCATCAGTGACCCCTTTAGGTGTGTGCCTAGAGAATCGTGCACTTAAGGACTTTGTTGGAGCATGTAACAGCTCGTTGTACACCGATATTGTTAACATTAATATGATATTAAGCGCAGTTACAATCACAACAATTCATTTATAAAAATGCGAATAAACTTTTTCCGTTATTACGCGAGTATTTAAAACTATAAAAAGCGTAATAATTAAAAGTTGTGACCATAACTGTAAACTCTTGCGGAATACTTGTTTAAACTATTTTTATATCTTATTTTACTCAATACAAGACACTAAGGGGTTCCTATAAACCCACTTAGCTAATTTCTCGATTTTAAGTTTTCCACCCATCCGAACATGGTTCGGTTATTATTTTTCACCGGGCACACCGCACAAAAAAAGTCCTTCATCTTTAGCTACCTTTTTTTATTACTTAAATACCTTTCCAATGAGCCATCACACGAGTCATTTCGACCTCGTTTGCTTCGGATATCGCCATTTGAAGTTGGACAAGCAAAACTGCCAACCAACCCCAAAACAACTCAAAACATCCTTCACTCCACGAATTTCTGCAGAAAAACCACTCTACCAATTGCTCTAAAATTTTTATACAACAAACTAGACACCTCAATCTTCAATTAGATATATCATACACTTAGTTTGACCACAAAACGAAGCGGGAATTAATTTCCCAAAACTGGTCCAGATCTGCCAAAAAAGGTCCAGATCTGCACTCTCTGCCTTCTCCAGGCCGGCGTCCAATCCATAATTCTCTCACATTTTACCACAAGATAGAGGACTTCTCAAAATTCAAAATGACATATGGCACGTCCGTATCGGACCTCTGTGGAGGGAGATATGCTCTCCCGAAGTTCGCCTAAATTCTGCCAATTCTACAGAAAATTCGCCAGAGTTTCCTTTGTTTTTACAAAAATCCCAAAGTTTGCAAATGCTTTCTAATACCTCAAATGTACCTAATAACCAATGGGTGGCACATACAAGGACCAACAATGCCTTGGAGCACTTACAACTCAACTCAGTTTATAGTTATTACACAATTCATACCATATTGCTCACTTTATTAATCCTTGACTTATTTCAATCACCAATGTCCACTTACATGCATTTTCTAAACATACACACAACTATAATCCTAAAATAGGCCTAAAGCCCTTCCATCATATTACATCAAGTATTCATTGTACAATTACATCATCTCAATTACATATTACAACTTACAAATTCATAACTTTAAATTACAACTTGAAACATAAAGCTTAAAATGACATATACAACATGTACCTAGACTTAGGCAAAATAGCATGAACAAATATGAAACTCCTCCTACATACATATGGGATGTTCATGCCCTAAGTCTATCCTAGGCCCAATGGTCATCAAAATGCAAAAAGTAGAAATGTTATCCAACACTCATCCTACGGGCTTCTTGCCCGCCGCTTCTGGAGAAACTCCGCCCAATGGCTTACTTCGATGCATATAAATAATATACAATAACCTCTTTAAAAACGGGATAAAGCAAGGGATTTAGAGAAACTGGAGAATATAGGAATACAAAATACGACGAAGTTGGAATGGTAGCTACCAATACCACGCAACGCCCTGCCTAATGGCTTGGCATATAAGCCTACGGGTCTCATCCAAGGCATGTTCCAAGAACAACTAACCAAGGTACCCCTCCCATCCGCATACACCCGAGACTTCCTAGTGTGCTCCTATCCAGATCACACACCATGACCCTGGGTCATCTGGAACTCCCTCTCGGAGACCTATCCAGTGGAAGTCCGAAACGCCCGAAGGCAAAAACTGTCTACTGGCCAGAGACTCGGTACATCTAGTGTACCACTAACATACATAATAAATGCATGATCATGTTATTCTACACTACTCATATACATTTCTTACCATACCCTCAACGGGTATGGTGGAACACACAAGGGGAACAAGCCCCAGTACCAAGATGTTACCTCAATAAGCCTCTTCACTTAGCTCCACAGCAGTATATTCTCCGAGCTCGTTACTCAACAGAATGCTTACACATAGGACATTCCCAACTACTCAAAACTCATACGTACACATGCCAATTAACAATTATACAAGCATGATTCAATCACTTACCTCAATCCCACTTGGTCCAGGACCAAGGGCAATCCACCAAATCACGGTTTGGGGTTCAAATCGACGTACGACAACCTACAACACCATGTACAAATCATGAGTACACGGCAATTCGATCAAAATACGAAAAACACCAAAAATCACCCCTACACCTAGTAGGTTCAGCCTTCTTAGGCTTATTTTACAATTTATTTTTCTAAATTTTCTTTCTCGTTTTATTATACCTCCTTAGGTTGCCAAAAGCCCATACCAAGTGTCATTTTTCACTTTACGTCTTTTAAACAACGTTTTGCCTAATATTTTACTCTAGGATCCTTTATGGCATTTAACACCCTCAATTATTTTTCATCGATCCTTCAACCTTCAAACCACCACACAACCCATCTAAATACCATTTAACACATGACACATCAACCAATCCATGCCAACAACATCAAATCCCTAAAATTCCCTAAATGGCCGAATTGTTACCTATGCAATCCCAAGGGATTTTCATTCTATTTTTAACCATTCCACACTTCATACCATCCCATTATATCAACATATAACCATACAACAACTCACCAATAAAATCCTAACACATTATCAAAATTCAAAGTCATGACAACCTAAAATTTCTCCAAGTTACAAATCCATATTTTTCCTCAATAATTTTTATTGCATTTATAGCTAATACACATTATTCTAAGACACATTCATGTACAAACTTTTTCCAATTGAGCTCTCTAAACAAATCAATCACAAAATCCCCCTTTAGGGTTCATGAAATCAATAACATGATTCAACCGTTTAAAATACAAGGAAACTCACCCAAATGCAAGGCACAAGGCTCCTCCTAAACATACTCCACCATTGGAGCACCTAGAAGCTCCATGAACACAAATCTAAGCAAGTGAGCCGCGGCCTTGGGGAGGAATTTTCGCAAAATACAGCTGGATTCAAGGCTTGAAACTAGTACCAATGTGTTTGGGAGGCTGTTTCCAACAAATTTCAACACAAATTTTGCTTGTTTTGGTGGAGAAATGATGAAGTTATGAGGGAGACAAGTTTTGAACCAAAACTTGTGTGAAGAACAATGGGGAATGGGGCTGGCGCGGGTAGGAAGAGAGAGAGTGTGGTAGGAGAAGAGAGAACAGTGACATGGCACATGTGGCAAGTTACTTAAGTGAGGTGGGTCCCACGCCACCTCACGCGATTTAAAACTCATCTGAATTTCTCTAAACTTTCGTGAATTCACAACCTATTTAGAAACTCTAACTTTTTAAATTAACCATTGTCCTTTAATTATACTTGATCAGATGAATCCAGAGTTTTCCGGTCGTTCGGAGAAAACGCTGTTTTAAGCTGTTGCGCGTGTCGTTGGCACGCTTCCCCAAACTAACTTATTTCCATCAATTTTTATCAGAATCATGTCTCCTAGTTCTATAGACCATTTATAACTGATATTTGAAACCTAGAGCTCAAAACTCAATCGAAACATTTTACGGTGCAATCGTACCGCGGTATTTTTACCCGGTAAAAACACTATTCATTGATTTTTCTAAAACTTGCCTATCCACTCTATTTTTCGTTCTGAATCCATTTCCAGTGTTATTTTTACCATCTGAGACCTTCTACTCAATTTTTATCTTCCTAGGGTTGCGTGTTGACTAATTACCGTTTTTGTCCCTTTCTTTGTATTTTGGCCTAATCTTCAGGATTTTCACTAATCCTTCACTTAGTTACTCATTTAATATTCTAATACTTAATTTAGAATTGCGAGGTGTTATAATCACCCAACCTTTTAGAATTTTGTCCGTAAAATTAAATCATACTTGTCCGCTAACTTATGATATAGTCGGAGAATCTCATCCTCCCGTTCCCAAGTAGCCTCCTCAGGGGTACGTCCTTCTCATTTTACTTTTATCACAGGCATCACCTCCTTTTTGCAGTATCTATCGTTCCCCAATCCTTCACAATACCTTAAATTTTCCATGGTCCACGGCTACACCTTCACTAATTTATAGGTTTTTAGTTATGTTACAAATTCGTTTACTTAATCTCACTTCCTTTTTATCTGACCCAAGATCTTGCACAACAATATCAGACGATCCCCAAGTATACTTATCTGTTATTTCTTGAACATTTTAACTCACACTTTCTTTAGTATTCCATTCCTTTCACTGCCACTACTGTTTCAACCATACTCCAATATACCAGTCTTTTCCATTAATGTTACTAATCTTACCATTGCGCTGTTTTCTTAGCTTTCACACCATCACGTACTTTCTAGTTTCAATGGAGCTTTGCCGTATCCTCTCATTCTGACTCACATTAAATTCCATACTTATATATTTCTAATTAGCCATTTAAGGCTTTCAACCACAACTCATTCATGAAATTTTCCACCTACAACATCATATCAAAATTTTTCACCTATTGATATTCTATCTATCAAATTACCCGTCTCCAAGTCTAAACACAAAATCCATCAATGACTTCCGCATCAAAGGTCTTATGCCTAAGATTTTCACCAACCAACCATTCTTTATTCATCATTCTGTACCAACATTGTAGATTCAACATATATTTCATTCCTTTATACCTCCATTTCTTCATCATCGACATTTTATCATGGATGCCCAACTTAAAATACTATATCATAATCCTCACATATAAGTCTCATCACATTGGTAACTTCCAAACATAATCGTTCTATCACCTGGAACTGCTTTCATCCTTAAACAAATTTCAAAAATTTTATCAATACAGTGCATCTCCAAAGGATATATCTCTCTCACCTAGCATGTAATACTCCAAGTCACTCCATCCAGTTATCAACCTTTCTTTACTCACCACAATTTAAGCTACTGATCCTTATTAAACATTTTCACCTAATTCCATCACAACTAACTTCTCATGAAAGGCCATCAGGCCACCATCTTAACTGCACATTTCTTCCTCATTAGTCTCTTCTAATATAGCATTCACTCAATTCATCGGTATTAACAAATCGCTATCTTTTCTCATAGGGCAGAACCCTCGATCAACTTCACAATTTTTGTGAAATCCAAAATCCATGTCACTACACTTGGTACATACACACTCCCACATCCCTAAGTGCTCAGAAATCATACCTCAAAATACCTTCTCATGACGCCTCACATATTATATCCCATTTGATATATTACTGTTTGCTTAAAATTACCTGATATCCCATTTTGCGTTCTTTACACGACACAATCCTCCCAATACAGTGGGTAAAAGCATCCTCAGGTTAAACCCCTCGAGCTCTTGCTGTCCTAAGGGCCCCAGATGTAAATGACCCACCGATCAGAGAATCTACCCTTATGATCCATGCAGTAATAGGTAACCTACCACCAGCTGCCCCTGTGCTAGGAGCATCCACAAATGTTTTTTATTTTTGCATTTATATAAAACACCTCAACTATACTAGCAGTCCCATCAATGCAGGATACTTCCTCGTCTCATATTACTCATATAAGATAATAATAGTCTCCGGGAGCATAATCGCACGGAGATAGCTATACACTCCGAGCACATTAGCCGCACAGAGATATCCATAATATATATATCTGTATCTAACGGCAAGATGTGTTTTGTATAAACACATGAGGCTACCCTCATTATAGGAATAGTGGTATACTAAACATATTTCACATATGCATAATTCATTATGACTTCCTGAGTATGTTCCTTTCCACTAACCATGTAAATTTCAATTTCTATTGCACATTAGCTCTTCCACTAATCATGCAAATTTCAATTTCTATTGCACATTAGCTCTTCCATTAACCATGCAAATTTCAAACTCAATAGCACATTAGCTCTTACACTAATAATGCCATTTTCAAACTCAATAGCACATTAGCTCTTACACTAATCATGCCAATTTCAATTTCTATTGCACATTAGCTCTTCCACTAACCATGCAAATTTCAAACTCAATAGCACATTAGCTCTTACACTAATAATGCCATTTTCAAATTCAATAGCACATTAGCTCTTACACTAATCATGCCATTTTCAAACTCAATAGCACATTAGCTTTTACACTAATCATGCCAATTTCAATTTCTATTGCACATTAGCTATTCCACTAACCATGCAAATTTCAAACTCAATAGCACATTAGCTCTTACACTAATAATGCCATTTTCATTAGCTCTTACACTAATCATGCCATTTTCAAACTCAATAGCACATTAGCTCTTACACTAATCATGCCATTTTCAAACTCAATAGCACATTAGCTCTTACACTAATCATGCCATTCTAAATGCTATTGCACATTAGTTCATACACTAATCGTACAATCTCACATTAAATCGTACATTAGCTCTTTCACTAATCATACAATCTCTTTCCCTTAATGGTACCTTAGCTTATTTATTAATCATAACATTTTCACTTCGTCGTTGTGAAGCAACAACTCACATTACTTAGACTAACATGAAGTTTATAGATTTTACATACATTAATTCTTTCACAAACAGTATATACTTCACGCAATTATATGCACCTAATATACTAGATGAACCATTAGAAAAGAAGTACTCTTTCAATTCATACATTTTTCCAGTCTGAGGGTTTTCCCCTCTATTCAATGACTCTAGAGTATATATTTTATTTCCCTCATGAGGTCCTGCAGTCACCCGGACCATTGCAGCTACCTCCGCCCTAGTAGTACACTCATTACCAAAATGGCCTGGCTTGCCACATTTAAAACACACATTTTGTTTATACCAACAGGCGCCTCCCTAGATCTTCCCACATGTATCGTACTTAGACCAAGGAACTTCACTTTTATCAGTATTTTCACTCTTAGGGTTCCCACCCCTCTTGAACCTATCAACATATTGCTTCACTAGTAGACCTTTACCCTTATTATTCTTCCAGGAAGAATTAGAATTAGCAGTTTTCTTGATCTCATTATCCTTGATAGCAGTAGATTTAGGATACTTACTATAAACAGTCTCCACTCTCTTGCATTGTGTAACCAGATCAGCAAAATTTCTCACAGCAGTATTAGACATTCTCTTTGCTATCTTCTTATTTAATCCCTCTCACTTAGCATAATAATTTCAAGTGGTCCAATCCTTAGGATGAGACATCATATCTTCCATTTATTTCTCTATATTAACCACCCCAATTCATTCAAGCGTACACCATCTATCAGGGACTTATAACTTCTACTCAAACATAATTTATTCAAACTCATACCTAAGCATATCTGTTCGCATTTTTCAATAATCCATCAGGTTCTAAGTCACTCACCTTAATGACGTCCATTCACCAAGTCCTCTTGTACATAATTGTTTTACTACACTACACATATACATACGAATTTTACCAATACTGTCTTCGTACTATAAACCCATCTCAAATATATATTTATTATCCACAATACTACAAATTTCTCCTATGCTAATAATGTACACACCATAGGTTTGTTTATAATTTTTACTTATGATACAACTTTATAAATTTCAACAAAAAGGTCAGACAAAACATTTAAGTTTGTTTTCCTTAAGTCCTCTAATATTTATAATTTAATTACCGCCATCTTTTGTCCATGGAGCAGTCAACACTTTAACCACAACATCAGGCTAAGGACTTACATTCGGTGCTCCAGGGTTGCCACGCAGGCTTCTTATGATGACCACGCATGTAACACAAAGGAATGAGTTGATCAAACCCACACTAAGGAATCACATATGCAGTAATCGATAAGAATCTACATACAACTATGCAACACATAACACAGTTATACACTATCAGAGTTCCCTAACAAAATTGCTCTGATACCATAAAATGTAACAGCCCGTTATACACCGGTATTGTTAACATTAATTATGATATTAAGCGCAGTTACAATCACAACAATTCATTTGTAAAAATGCGAATAAACTTTTTCCGTTATTATGCGAGTATTTAAAACCATAAAAGCGTAATAATTAAAAGCTGTGACGATAACTGTAAACTCTTGAAGAATACTTGTTTAAACTATTTTTATATCTTATTTTACCCAATACAAGACACTAAGGGGTTCCCATAAACCCACTTAGCTAATTTCTCGATTTTACGTTTTCCACCCATCCGAACATGGTTCGGTTATTATTTTTCTCCGGGCAAACCGCACAAAAAAAGTCCTTCATCTTTAGCACCTTTTTCCTTACTTAAAAATACCTTTCCAATGAGCCATCACACGAGTCATTTCGACCTCGTTTGCTTCGGATATTTCCGTTTGAAGTTGGACAAGCAAAACTGCCAACCAACCCCAAAACAACTCATAACATCCTTTACTCCACGAATTTCTGCGGAAAATCCACTCTACCAATTGCTCTAAAATTTTTATACAAAAAACTAGACACCCCAATATTCAATTAGATATATGATACACTTAGTTTGACCACGAAAGGAAGCGGGAATTAATTTCCCAAAACTGGTCCAGATCTGCCACAAGTGCAGTGAGCAATTGGGCAGTCTTCACTCTCTTCCTTATCCAGGCCGGCGTCCAATCCATAATTCTCTCAAATTTTACCACAAGATAGAGGAAATCTCAATCTTCAAAATGGCATATGGCACGTCCCTATCGGACCTCTGTGGAGGGAGATATACTCTCCCGAAGTTCGCCTAAATTCTGCCAATTCTACAGAAAATTCGGCAGAGTTTCTTTAGTTTTTACAAAAATCTCAAAGTTTGCAAATGCTTTCTAATACCTCAAATGTACCTAATAACCAATGGGTGGCACATACAAGGACCAACAATGCCTTGGAGCACTTACAACTCAACTCAGTTTATAGTTATTACACAATTCATACCATATTGCTCACTTTATTAATCCTTGACTTATTTCAATCACCAATGTCCACTTACATGCATTTTCTAAACATACACACAACCATAATCCTAAAATAGGCCTAAAGCCCTTCCATCATATTACATCAAGTATTCATCATTGTACAATTACATCATCTCAATTACATATTACAACTTACAAATTCATAACTTTAAATTACAACTTGAAACATAAAGCTTAAAATGACATATACAACATGTACCTAGACTTAGGCAAAATAGCATGAACAAATATGACAAGAAACTCCTCCTACATACATATTGGATGTTCATACCCTAAGTCTATCCTAGGCCCAATGGCCATCAAAATGCAAAAAGTAGAAATGCTATCCAACACTCATCCTACGGGCTTCTTGCCCGCTGCTCCTGTGCCACTACTTCCTCCTGAAATAAAGCCCCCAAGACGGGGTGAGATATACGAATATATCTCAGTAACCCAGAGGTTCTGGAGAAACTCCGCCCAATGGCTCACTTCGATGCATATAAATAATATACAATAACCTCTTTAAAAACGGGATAAAACAAGGGATTTAGAGAAACTAAGGAATATAGGAATACAAAATACGACGAAGCTGGAAATGTAGCTACCAATACCACGCAACTCTCTGCCTAATGGTGGAACAGCCCGTTGTACACCGGTATTGTTAACATTAATTATGATATTAAGCGCAGTTACAATCACAGCAATTCATTTATAAAAATGCGAATAAACTTTTTTCGATTATTACGCGAGCCTTTAAAACATAAAAAGCGTAATAATTAAAAGCTGTGACCGTAACCTTAAACTCTTGCGGAAGACTTATTTAAACTATTTTTATAACTTACTTTACTTATTATAAGTTACTAAGGGGTTCCCATAAACCCACTTAGCCAATTACTAACTTTTACGTTTTTACTTACCCGAATATGGTTCACTAATTAAATTACTGTGAATGCACCACAAAATTCAGACCTTCTTCTCAGTTTATATTTTTTTCTTACTTGATTCCCTTTCTAATAAGGTATCACACGCTTCAATTGGAGCTCGTTTGCTCCGGCTATCGCCGTTTGAAGTTGGATAAGTAAAACTACCAACCAACCCCAAAACAGCTCAAAACCTCTCTCACCCCATGAATTACTGCGTGAAATCCAATCATCAATTTCCTCTCAAATTTTTATGCTACAAACTAGAAAACTTAAACTTCAATTTGATATATCACATGCTTAAATTGACTTAGAAACGAAGCGGGAATTAAATTCCCAAAAACTGACCAGAACAGTCCTTGTATCAGAGGTTCCTGGACAGTCCAAACTCAATAAATCCCATAGGGCTGCGTACAACCCAGAACTGGCTCATGTTTTAACACCATATAGGGGACATCTCAAGCTTCAATATGGCGTATGACACGTCCCTATCGGACCTTTGTGGAGGGAGATATTCACTCCCGAAACTCGCCTAAAACATGCCAATTCTACAGAAATTTCGCCAGAGTTTCCTTTGTTTTTCCTAAAATCCCCAAATTTGTACAAGTTCATTTATGCCTCAAATGTACCTAATAATCACATAATAATACAGTAATAATCCAATGGGTGGCACACACAAGGACCAACAACGCCTTGGGGCACTTACAACCCAATCCAGTTTATAGTTATTAGACACATAGCTCACTTTAATCATTCTTAAATAGTTGCAATCACTAACATCACTTTCATGCATTTTTTTCATCACACTTGTAATCATCATCTAAAATAGGCCTAAGGCCCTTCCATCATAACTTGTCATGCATCAAGGTACAATTACAATATTTGCTTTACAACTTACAAATTAAACTTAATTACAATCTTCCAATATTACAACTTAAATACAAATGGTAAAATAAACTACATGACATGACTACTAGACTTAGGCAAAATGGCATGAACAAATAAGTTAATGAAGCTCATCCTACATACATATGAGATGTTCATTCCCTAAGTCTAGCCTAGGCCACACGGCCAAAAAAATGCAAAATGTTAAGCACTCCACTGCTAACTCTGCGGGCCTCTTGCCCGCTGCTCTAGCTCCACTGCTACCTCCTGAAATAAATGCCCCGAGACGGGGTGAGATACACGAATATATCTCAGTAAACCCAGACGTTCTGGAGAAAACTCTGCCCAATGCTTCACTTCGATGCATATCAATAATATAAAACAACCACTTTCAAAACGGGATATAGCAAGGGATTTAGAGAAACTAGGAAATATCGGGATATAAAATACGAAGATGTGGGATGGTAGCTACCAATTCCACGCACGCCCTGGGCATATATAAGCCTACGGGTATCATCCAAGGTGTGTTCCACGAACCACAACCATGATGCCCAAAACAACCATAACACCCGAGACATTCCTAGAGTGATCCTATCCGGATCACACACCACGACCCTAGGTCAACTGGAACTCCCTCTCGGAGACCTATCCAGTGGAAGTCTGAAACTGCCTGAAGGCTAAAACTGTCTACTGGCCAGAGACTCGGTACATAAGTACCCACTGTAATAATGCATGCATGCTCATGTTGTTCTACACTACTCCTATACACTTCCTACCGTTGCCATCAACTGGCAAGGTGGAACAGAAAAGGGGAACAAGCCCCAGTACCAAGAGGTTACCTTAAATAGTTTTCTCACTAGCTCCGCAGCAGCTTATCCCTCAACTTGGTACACAGCAGAATGCCTACGCAGAGGGCATTCCCAATCACTCACAATTCAAACAATACATGCTAATTTACAATTATACATGCATTGAACCAATTACTTACCTCAATTTACTTGGTCCAGGACCAAGGACAACTCACTGATTCAAGGTTCGAAATTCAAGTCGACGTACGACAATCTATACAATCACGTACAACTATCAGTACGCGTCAAATAACGTCAAAACGCAAAATCACAAAATCCTCCCCATCCTCCCTTGATGGTTCGGCCATACATGTGTTATTTGAAGATTTATTTTTCTAAATTTTCTTTCTCATTTTATTACCCATCCTTAGGTTGCCATAAGGCCAATTCAAGTGCCGTTTTTACGTTTTATGTCTTTTACTCATCGTTTTGCGTAATAATTCACTCTAGGTTCATTTAGGTCCCTAACACAAGTTATTATTTTTCCATTGATTCTAACACTTTCCAACCACCACACAACCCATCTAAGTACCATATAACTACACAAATCATCATCCAAATCATTTTTCAACATCAATTCACTCATTTTTCCTCAAAGGGTCGAATTGTGTCCTATGACACTCCAAGGGATTTCCAATCAATTTCAACCATTCCACACCTTCTTTCATCCTATTTTATCATCATACGATCATACAACAACTCATTAATCAATCCTAACACATTTCCAAAAAATCCAAGTCATGACAATCCTCAAAATTTCTAAGTTATAAATTCATATTTTCACCAATAAATTTCATCGCATTTCTAGCTCTAACACATCATTCTAACACATTGTCATCTAATACACATTTTCCAATTGAGCTCTCTAACATCACAACTCATAAAATCAAGCTTTAGGGTTCAATAATCCAATCTCGTGAATCAAACAACCAATAGGTGTAGAAACTTACTCAAAAGCTAGGCAATGGGCTCCTCCTACACATACTCTACCATTGGAGCACTTGGAAGCTCCAAGAACATCAAATTTCTCCTCCAAGTCGCGGCTGAAAATGGGCAGGATCTCCTCCCACACACGGTTTCAAGGCTCAAGAGTGGTACCAATGTGTTTAGAAGGTTCTCCCCAACAAATTTCAACACAAGAATCAAGTGATTTGGTGGAGAAATGAGTGATTAAAGTGAAGAGGAAGTTTGAAAAAAAATGGGGAAAAGAGAGGGGGAGGGCGCGGTTTTGCTGGCTAGAAGGGGAAGAAAGAGAGTGATGATGAATAGTGGTGATGAGGTGGATAAGTGAATTTTAAGTGGGGTGGGACCGCGCCACCTCACGCGATTTAAAATGCGTCTAAACTTTCACTAAACGTCCGTAATTTCAAAACATATTTAGAAATTCTTATTTTTAACATTAACTATTCTCCTTTAATTATACTTAATCAGATGAATCCGGGGTTTTCCGGTCGTTCGGAGAAAACACTGTTTTAAGCTTTTGCGCGCGCGATTGGCACGCTTCCCCAAACTGACTTGATTCCATCAAATATTATCAGAAATCATATTTCCTAGTTCTATAGACCATTTACAACTCATTTGAAACTTAGAGTTCAAAACTCAATCGACACGTTTTCCGGTGCAATCGTACCGCGGTATTTTTACCCGCGAAAAATACTATTCACTGATTTTTCTGAAACTTGCCTAACCACTCAATTTTTCGTTCTGAACCCATTTTCAGGGTTATTTTTATCATCTGAGACCTTATACTCAAATTTTACCTTCCTAGGGTTGCGTGCATGGCTAATTACCGTTTTGCCCTTTCTTTGTATTTTGGCCTAATCTTCAGGATTTTCACTAATCCTTCACTTAAATACTCACTTAATATTTTAAATATTTAATTTAGAAATGTGAGGTGTTATATTCACCCCACCTTTTAGAATTGTGTCCGCAAAATTAAATCATACTTGTCCGCTAACTCAGGATATAGCCGGAGAATCTCATCCTCCCGCTCCCAAGTAGCATCCTCAAGTGTGTATCTTTACCATATTACTTTTATCACAAACATAGTCTCCTTTTTGTGATACTCATTATCCTTTGATCCTTCACAATTACTCGTCTCTTATGGTTCTTTGACCTTTTAATTCACAATACTTTAAACTTTCTTTGGTTTACCGTTTCACTTCTGCCGATTTTTTGGTAATAACATAACCATATTACAGATTTGTTGATATCAATTCACCTCATTCTCATCTCTATCTATCTTTCTGACCCATGGTCGTTCTCAAAAGCATCTAATCGTTTCCATACTAGGGCTCTAACCGTTCTCATGCACATTCACCAGTTATTCCTGGAGTATTTCCAACTCACATTAAATTCTATACTCATATACTTTATTTTTCCTTGTCACGAGTCTTCACCTCTTCTTAGGTACTCACAGCTATATCTTTCTCTTTGTGATACGAAACTAACAATCCTTACAATAGTTTATGTTTCCAATTAACCATTTAAGGTCCTTTAACCACGAACACACTCCTGAATTTTTCCATCTAAAAATTCATATTCAATATTTATACTCATTGTTAAACTCTTTATTAGCTTAACCATCTCAACTTTATCAACTCAATCAGCTCAACTCCATAACTTAGACCTCTCACAGTCTAAACACAACACTCATCAATGACCTCCAAATCAAGGACGCATGCTTAATATTTTCTCCCACTAACTATTTTCAACTTTTATTTCACTCCGACGTTGCAACTTAACCATATGTTCCACCTATTTATACCACTTTTTCGTAATCATCGTCATTTAATCATGGACGTCAAACTCAAAACACTATTACCTTACAGCTTTACTAACTTCACCAAACACCTTGGGACGAATCAGTTTCCAAACCCATTTCACTATTAACTGATGGACCACTAAAATGCCATGTCTCTCACATGCAAGTCTCATGCTATAGGAATCTTTGAAACTTAATTATCAAGTCACATAAAACTAAATTCATCCTTGCCACTACTTATACAATTCCCCACCGTTTGGTATATCAATCTCTCGGAATATTCAAAGCTACAACAAACACTCGGCCATACCTCATTAATACTTCACCAAAACAACATTAACATTGTGCATCTTCCACACACTTTCCACCATAAGTGGCATATGCAATTATATATATATATATATATATATAACACTCCTCAATCCACTATATCAGTACAACCAAGCTATCAACTTTTAGGCAACCGATCACAATTCCAGTTTCCAAGTATTATTACACATTCGTGCTTGATTCCATCACAGTTTACCTTTTATAAGGGTTTATAATTCACTGTTTTAACCTGAACTCTTGATCATCACCAGCCTTCTTAGAGGGACACTTACTCCATCTGTCAACATTAAATCACACTATTATCTCCTTTATCATAAGGCGAGAATTCCAACACACTTACTACCTCACTTGGAGCCGATATTATTTCCTCGAAATTACTTTACACCCACAATAGTGCTTCACTATCACACTTCTAAATTCTTACACACTATGCCTCACCTCTTATATCCAAATCTGACATATTATTCATTTACAAATATCTGACCTCATATTTTGCGTTAATCACATGGAAGAACTCTCTCAATACAGTGGGTAACAACATTCACAGGTTTTAACCGCTCGAGCTCTTGCTGTCCTCAGGGCCCCAGATGTAATGACCCACCGATCAGAGAATCCACCCATATGATCCCTGCTGTAATAATAACTTACCACTAGCTATCCTTATTCAAGGAGCATCCCCCAATTGTTTCTTCTTTGTGCTTTTATATCAAATATCCCTATTATACTAACAGTTACGCCAATGAGGAACACTTCCTCGTCTCACATAACTCATATAAGATAATAACAATCTCCGGGAACATACTCCACACGGAGATAATCATACACTCCGGGCACATAAGCCACACAGAGCTATCCATAATCTCACGCCATACAACATGCACCCAGTGCACAGAGGAATTTATACTCATAATACATCTATATATAACAGCCACGTGTACCCAGTACACACCAGATTACATATGGACCAAGTCCATTTGGTGTCTGTATCATATCCGTATATAACGGCAAAACTATTTTGTATATCAACATGGGGTTACCCCCATAATCAGAGTAGTAGTATATTAATCATATCACATATATGTATGGTGCAATGTTTCTTCCTTGATTATTCTTCTCAAAGATTGTTTACTCTTTTACTTTGACTATTCACCTAGCATGGTTCATAGCATAATCTCTATTCCATGAATCCTAAACTTTTCTCAAGGTTCTGTACACATCTCACATCTCTTAATATAAGTATCATATTTCCCATCACACAGGGGTCTCCTAATCATTTCCGTCCAATCATAGAGAACTAACTTCGCCTCAATCCTTGTACTGAAATTTACATTAGTCACTGCATCGAAATTCTACCTCAGTCCTTACACTGAAATTTTACATTAGTCTTTGCACTAAAATTATACATCAGTCCTTACACTGAAAACTACTCGTCAGTCCTTGCACTGACAATTATACATCATCTCATTAACTAATCTTATCATTTTCGTCTTGCCATTACACATTAGCTCTTTTGTTAAAAACATAATAATTTCATACCCTATGCCCATTTTATACTTTAGTTCTGTCGCTAACTACTTAATTTCACACTTTATTGTAACTTAGTTCATACACTGATCACTTGATTTCACATTATGTTGTACGTTAGCTCATCCTCTAATCATATCATCTCACCTTGTTGTTATACAACGATAACCCACAAAATCATGCAACTGTTCTACTCCATTGCCTGCTACGGCTCACATAAACCTATACTCAATACTGTATAGCAACCCATCCATTTTTTTTATCACTTCCACCCTTGGTGGTTGTAGAATATTCATTACATTGGAAATACCACTACTCCGTCTATCAATCCATATCAAATACCAATAATTTCACAAGCACACTACTATTAGTAGTACCTATATATAGACCACAAGATCACAGTTTCTTTACAATCCTCATTACTGTCTTACACATGACTATACATTGAAAGTTGGAAATGGCCTTGAAGGCCGTAGCATGTGAGAGGGAAAAACAAATTTTTTTTCCGCAAGCGGAATACATATGCATGTCAAGATACATACTTTAAGACGTATGTCATACCTTGTTCGTGAAAACTCGTGATGATCAAGGTAGATCTGAAGGGTCCAGACCCTCTAACGTTGATCCACATCACAAAAGACGAGTTTCTCAAAGAGTTCGGTGAACATTATGACCATTTGGCCGTAATCTTTTTGGTTGCACTGTTCATTTTATGTTCACCCTGCATCTTTTTGGTTGCAGCTCTGGAGGCTCTCGTCAACAACAGAATCAGTGGTCTTCCGGTAATCGATGACGACTGGAATCTGGTAAGTGTTTAATTTAATTACCTTCACATGTCTTTTGCTTTATTATGTAATTCTAATGCTATTTGTGTGCGTGTGTGTGTTTACATTTTGAGTTTATTGCTTTAATTTTTTATTTCATTGGATTATTTTTTATTTTATTATTTTTTGGTTCTGCAGGTTGGGGTCGTTTCAGATTATGACTTGTTAGCAATCGATTCGATATCAGGTACCATTGACATCATGAATACAAAATTGGAAATACTATCTTATCCTACTTTGTCTAGTTTACTTTTGAAGTAGATAGGTTTCTGTTCATTACCGAAGCAAATCAATGTCCATGTAGGTTGATGGGAATGGTTACAGTTTACATTTTATTTTCCCAAAGTTTTTGCTGTTATTGTTGAAAGATTGAAGATATTCATATGTTTTATGCCCATGTGTATGTAGAGACAGTAGTTTCTGTTTTGGTGAGTAGGGAGGCCAAATGGTGGTATTTGACTTTTCTGCCAAGTCTGAGATTCCATCAATGTGCCGCTGCAATCTTGTGAAACAAGTTCTATGCATACTATTACTAACTGTCCTGGATGTGCAGGGAGTGGTACGCATGATAAATAGTTTAATTATGTATTTATATATGTAAAGATTAAAGTCGTAATTTAAAAAATAAAAATAAAAAAAATTAGGCAATTGAACATGGCTCAACAAATAATTACAAAATGTACAATCTATATTGGTTTCACACTTCACAGCCTTTAAGGTAGCATACGAGAGTCTAGAATAGTATCTTAGTGACACAAAATGAACCTTGATATCTATAATAAGGGGAAAAATATCAAAAGCTGCTGAAACTTCAATATTTATCAATGCTACAGGGGCTTAAAAACTTCACCATAAATGGTAGGGAACTCGTTACTAGCCTTCAGAAGATTGACGGTGACAACTATCCAGAGGTATTTATTTTTATTTTATTTTTTCTATTTTGTTTACTGCAGTTGCGAAATATTTATGTGTTAAGGTATTGCGTTTTTCATTTCCAAGCATAACACATTTTTCTTCTTCTTTCGAATCTAGGGCCAAAACTAAAATTTTTGTTTTGAGCTCTTTCGATTTGAGTTTCAGTCGTTAATTCTTTGGTATTGGTTTTGTACACACACCACAATGATTATGATCTTTGACAGGCACAATGGTATATCCTTTGTTATTTTTGCAAAGGAAAACATGTTATGTTATGAGTGCTATACCACAAGATATCAGCAGGGATGAATCACTGCAAGCTTTGGTTTGGGATCTAGTAGTTGGTTTTGTGAAAACTAGCGTAGAATTTCACCAAAAGCTACCTACAATTTTCTTTGCATCCTTATTAGAGTTACCTATGTGCACTTATGGTGTCATTTAAATTTCACCTACAGTGGAAACTTTTGGAATGATAGCTACATTGTAATTTACATTGGTCATAATGCCAATTTTTTTCTCACACAATATGGATTCAATCATGATTAAATAACTTTCAATTTGAGAAAAATCATCCATAGTGACTGTCACCCTCAACACCACATTAGTGTAAATTCATAGCTGAAAACAACTAACTTGATATATATGTTTGTAGCATAACTAAGTCACTTTTGTCATTTCACAATATTTTTATGCATATTAGCTGTTATATAATTAGTTAAATTTGAAAGTCATATACTTATATTTTTATTGAAAGTCATATAATTAGCTGTTATATAACTTGATATATATGGTATGCTATTTGCATCTTATTCTCTGAAGTGAGCTTGCAAATCATAGGAATTCTCTTTATTTGAAATGGAAGTTCCTTTCTCATTCTAACACATATGCATGAATTCGCATTTTGTTGGACTTTTTCAGATGGCCAAAGATTCTTACTAACTTTTGACTGTATGCGCCCAGAGTGTATGGATCACCCGCGTAACTGTAAGGTTGTTTAAGATATCCTGTCCTTATCTTTAGCTCAAATGGTTCTTGCTTTCCTTGCTTTGTGTTAGGAGTTTACTGTTTGGCAGACTGGGTAAGTGAGGTAACTTAAGAAACCTTTGGATTAGTTTGAAGGTAACCACATTATACGCGCGTTATATTCGTGTGTGATTTTCATAATTTATTCGATAATCACAGAATCTCTAACCTTATATTTGTCGGAAGCAGGAATTGCAGGACCAGATACAATTGGTTCCTATTGATCTACAAAATAGGCCTTCTTGGTATAAGGAGAAAGTCTACCCACCCAACAAGGTCATATTACCTTTGTGCCAAAACCAAGCCATCTTGATCTTATATTTGTTTTGAAAAATAGTGTACCACATCTAAATAGTGATGTTTTGATGTACTTCGAAATCCAGGTTCCATCTTTGGAACACAATAATGAAGTTAGGGGAGAGAGTCTTGATCTGATTAAATATATTGACATTCACTTTGAAGGGCCCTCCGTTTTCCCAAGTGTAGGATAGTTATCTGATTTGCATTGAACTACTGTGTTTAGAAATTTACTATGTGATCAAGAATCATATTCAATTTATATTACCGCCGACTACATTTTTATGCTTTACTTATTCAAGTACTTATTTTAATAACGTTGGTCTCTTTGTACTAATAAGTCATCACAATTTAAAACAGCCTGAAGTGAGAATTATGTCTAGATATGAATGCCCTTAATTTTTTTACATCACTGCAACATATATTAACATACTACTAACTTATCATATAAAGATAACTACAACTGCTCACTATATATAATACGATGATTACACCTTAAAGCATGGCCATTTTATTTAATTTTTTCTTTTTATCCTTTTGAATCTACTTGGTTTTTTAAAAGAAACGTAAAATTTTAAATGATTTTTTTTTTAAATTTTCAACAAATTTGTGGGGGTCTTAAACCTCCAGAAATTGAAACATTTGTGGGGGTCTGGAGCCTCCAGAAAATATTTCAACAAATTGTGGCGTTGCACATAAAGATCTCACAAAATATGTTGTGGCGTAGGCAAAACTGGGGGTCATTGAGAATGCCACAAATGTACTTTGTGGCGGTCAAAGATTCCCACAACATGAAAATATGACCCCCACAAAATGCTTGAATTTTTGTAGTGAATCAATAAGAGTCTATGTACAACTATACAGCACTTACCACAATCATACAACAATCAGAGTTCCCTAAGAAACTGCTCTGATACCATAAAATGTAACAGCCCGTTACGTACCGGTAATGTTATCATTGCATATGGTATTAAGCGCAGTTACAATCACAGTAATTGAGTTAATTAAATTACGGGTAAACTTTTTCTTTTATTACATTCCTTTCTTTAAACCTTAACCATTTCTGTAATCAATTAAAACAATGCCATAATTGTAAATGCAAAACTCGCGGAAGCATAAAATATACTCAACATCAACTCTCTAAGCAATACCATTCATTTTAGCTTTTAGAAAACACATTTTCAAATTTCAACACAGTGGTCCATCCTTGAGGTAATCGATTACCAAAGGTTACTGTAGAAGTCAGAACCTCAAATTGGGCTCCCCTGTTTTCTGGTAATCGATTACCAAGGATCGGTAATCGATTACTGAACTAGGTAATCAATTACCAATCTCTGGTAATCGATTACTTTGATCACAGTAGCTCAATTTTTCGTCCTCTGTTTCAGGTAATCGATTACCAATGAAAAGTAATCGATTACAATGCAGCAAAAATGACAGATGACAGCTTTTAAGACCGAAAATGAGTGGTCTAACCTACTCTTAACACATTGCTACTTCATATACACTTTACACATGTCCTAATGTAGGCTCTAAGCCCTTCCATCATGCATATTCATTAATCAATGCATCATTACAACCATTTGCAATAGCATAGCCATTTTACACAACCAATGGACTATTTACAACTCAAGTCTTCCAATGCCTCAAATTACAATTATGTGGCCATGGACAAGTCTCATGCTCACTCAAAATACAAAAATAACAAGAGGCATAACTATACATCAATTTTAAAGAACTTAACATATAGTCATAAATATACAAGAGCATGACAAAATACACATGCAACAAGTTCATAACCTAAGTCCACAATATTAGATACTATGTTATGTACATCAAATGGAATCTTTCAATATGTCATTCCTTCCAATGCTCCTCACGCTCTACTCTTCCACTAAGCGGGCCACTTGCCCGAAGATCCTCCATCCTCAACATGACCTGAAATGGTGCCCCCAAACGCGGGGTGAGATATACAAATATATCTCAGTAAACCAAGGGTACTAGAGGATCACTCCACCCCATGGCTCACTCAATGTGCATACAATGATCATCATATAAAATGCATAACATACAAATATCACACAACAACAACTGGGCACAAATCCAAGGACATCCACATCATGATTCCCTTAAAGGACCCCATCATATAACTCCTGAAATCTTCCTGGTGCCTCTCCCATGGTTAAGACGACCCCATGGCAAAACCCAACTGGAACTCCTCATGAGCCCTATCCAGCGGAAGTCCCACGTTTGGATCATCCTGGTACCGCTCCCAGAGTCGGCCCCACGGCAACAACCCGACCGGAATCCCCAAAGGATATCTCCAGCGGAAGTCCAAACCAACACACATCTACTGGCCAGAGATCACAGTTATATCACACAACATGCTCCAAGCATGTCACACAATCATGTCAGCAATGCATGAACATACATGTATACATAATCAAAGGCATCAAATCCAACCACAACCTTCCACTAGGTGTGGTGGAACACACGAGGGAATAAAACCCAAGTTCCAAAGGTTTACCTCATTCCGAAGCCAATGCTCCACAACGTAAGCTCCAAGCTTAATTCCGCTCTATTGAGTCCGAGGGAGGAAACCTATAATGATCAATCAACATGATCATTAATACAATTTCAAGACAACCAATTCACTTTCAAAATACAATAATTCTCAACAAAACAACTTAGGCCTAATGGCCAACTACATTTACTCCAATTACTTCAACCATTTTAGTCATTAAACTAATAAACCATTTATGCACTAAGGCATCACTCATTGGTTATACCATATTTTCACATCATTTTCCTTATTTCCTTTAGTATGGTTGAAATCTCACACACATAACACATCCAACATTCCTCCTTTCAAGTTCACTACATCAAACCAACATGCCATTCATTTAAACACCAATCACGATCATATAACATCAACTATATCATTTTTACATCATCTAACCATGTATCAACCATTGATTAAAACCATATTTTCACTTCAATTCTTCCTTCCCATAACATGGTTCGAAAATTACAAGGAACCATCCAACAAGGTTCTCAATCCAATTCAACACTTATACTCATCATATAATCCTATTATTTACATAACCCAACACACAATCAATCATTCTCAACCATTGCAATTCATGTTCACATCCCACATTTTCATCAATTTTCACCAATTTCACTAAGTTACAAAATCCAATATCACTATAAATTTTATTGCATAAATCATCACTATACATCATCACAAGCAATAAATTACAAAGGAACAACACCATTAAATGTTCCTAACTACCCCCATTCAACATACATCATCAAAACCCTAACCATTATATGATCTCATTTAAAACAAAGTGAGGGTGAGAAACCTTACCACCAATAGCTTCCAACGATCCTAGGGATTGATCTCCAAGCAATGAATCAACCCAAAAGTCACCAAAAATTCTCAAAAACCGTAGCTGAATATGGGGTTTTTCTCAAGATGTGGTGGTTTTCATGGCTTAATACTACTACCAATGGATTAAGAGGGTTGTCTTCAACAAATTTCAAGTCAAGAATCACTTGAATCGGTCAAGAAATGAAGGAGTTACAAGAATGGGAAATTTTGTCTCTCTCACGGCTATGGAGGAGAAGCATGCGGGGAAGAAGAAGAAATTAGGAGAGAGAAGGTGTAGAAATGGTGACATATAAGTCACTTAAGTCATAGGTGGGTCCCACATGCGATTTAACTTTAATTAATCACCTAATTTAACCCACAATTCATAACCTACATATTTTTCTCGTTCACGTCATATTCTTACTTCATAAAAATAATAATCATAATTTCACGCTTAACGGTACAATTATACCGTAGTATTTTACACCGGAAAAATCACTATTCATCAAATTTTTTGAAACTTGCCTATCCACTCGATTTTTCGTCCTAAATCCATTTCCGGCATTATTTTTATCATTTGAGGTCTTCTACTCAATTTTTCATGCCTAGGGATACATGTTTGGTAAATTACCATTTTGCCCTTTTCACACAGTTTGGCCTTAATTTCTGGATTTTCACTAATCCTTCCCTTTTAACCCACATTATAACATATAATTTCATATTTAGATTTACGAGGTGTTATATTCACCCCACCTTTTTAGAATTTTGTCCGCAAAATTAAGTTATACTTACATGCTAACTCAGGATACAGCCGGAGAATCTCAGTCTCCCGTTCCCAAGTAGCTTTTCCCAAGCACCCGGGCTTCACACTGAATCATTTACCTCATAATTTTCTGGCTTTTGAGCCTCATTTCACAATGGCCCAGCATTTCAAAGGCCCAATAGGAGTCTTTAATCCTTCCCGATTTCAACATCATCCGGTGCCACCATATGTGAACAACCGGAGCATACATCGCAGTTGCAATTTTCAACTGCATCACTATTTCATTTTCACAAGTTGGGTTATATTACATATAGACCCCAAAATTTCTTTTCGAAGATTTTGCTAACATGTTTAGCTCGTCAACCGATCCACATAGGATCACATCTATTCTAATACACTCTGTGCCTCACAAGCAACTATCAATCACTGACACATTTCATCCTATACTTAACCATCAATTTAATTTTATTCCAGTGAACTCTAGCACTTTCGTCAGGAAATTCCTTTTTAGCAACACTAATCACATAGTCTTACTTTATCCAACAACCAGTTTCTCTATACATCATATTCCACATTCCACACTGTTATGGACTCTCAACAGCTTCTTGGTGCAATTCATTGAGTCATCATCTAGTTCACGCTCATTTGCAATTTCATTTTCTGAGGGGAAATCCCCATTAGCATTTAGCCGCAAGTTGAATACACATACATTTTCCTCAGGTTCTTAACCTACAAGGTGCAATTTCAATCCTGCACCTAATACACAACAGGCACCATTCCTGTACCTTACACTCGCATTAGACCTTTCAGGTTTACTAACTTCCACCAAAACACGTTGGCGAACCAATTTCTCAACATATTTCACTGTTATTATATGGATCACACATTACAATTTCTGTTTATAACATTTCAGAGCCTTAAACCACCAATTTCACTCATGATTTTCTACATACAAGGCCACACCTGCCATTAACTTAGCCATCTCAAGGTTCAACATACAATTTATCATTGGTTTTCACTTTAAAGGCACTATGCCTAAGATTTCCATCAACTACTAGGTTTACATTTTATTCTATAATCTCAATATAGATCCCACACACATTTCCTTCATATATTCTTCAATTTCATAAGCATTTCATTTCACCATTCATGTGTCATTCAAACATATCATATCATATCACATCACTCGCCATTAAGTCCCATCACATGGGGATTTTTATAACTTACTCGTCCTATCATAAGGAACTAAGTTCATCAATGTCACTACTCTCACAATTCAATATCAGTGGTATACAAGTCTCTCAAAATATTTCAAATTACTACAACCTCATGATCATGTATCATGGTACCTAGCCAAAACAACATCAACATTGTGTATTTCCAACACGTCTCTCACCATACATCACATATGCAATACTCCATTAGTAACTCTACCACCAGGGCAGAGACAACACACTTTTATTTCCTTTAACACAAATTTTATTGACCAGTGGTCGTCACACATTGATACTTGACTCCATCACGTTTACCTCTTATGAAAGGCCATCAGGCCACCAACTTAACATCTCTTCATCACAAGCCTTCCCAGAAGACCTTGACTCAATCCATCAATATTACACAATTCTCTATTCCCTTCACATAGGGCGAGGCTTTTACAATTTATTTCTCAAGTTTCATATTCCCACACTGGGTATACTCACCTATACATCTCCAAGTAATCAAACATCATACTTCAAAATACCCTCTTATGGAAACTCACATATTGTATTCTATTTAACACACCATTAATCACTTAGGATTATCCTAATCCACCTCTTACGTTCCTCATACGATACAATCCTCCAACGCTGTGGGTAAAAACATCCCAAGTTTAACCTCTCGAGCTCTTACTGTCCTCATGGCCCCAGGTGCAATTACCCACCGATCAGAGAATCCGCCCTTATAATTCACGCAAGAAGAGG